>NW_026694277.1:0-277270 GCF_021218885.2 Marmota monax
TTGAATTTGACCGTAATACTAACCCAAGCTCTAAACATCACCCTAACCCTAAACCTAACCCTAACACTAGACCTAAGCCTAACCCTAATCCTATAACTAGCCATTATCTTAACCCTAGTCCATGCATTGGCCGTAAATATAAACCTAGCCCTAATCCAAACCAAACCTAGCCCCAATCTGAGACGTATCACTAGTTTAACCCTAACCCTATCCCTAACCCTGTCTCTAACCCTTAATCTAAACGTATCCCTAACCCTAGCTCTAACCCTATCCCTTATCATAAGCCAACCCTAACCATAATGTTAACCCTAGTCCTAATCCTAATCCTTAGCCTAACCCAAATGCTAACCCTATTAATAGTCCTATCCTAAGCCCTAATTCTAGCTCTAAGCATAAACCAAACCCTAACACTAACCCTGACCTTATTCTGACCCTAACAGTAACAATAGGTTTAAAACTGACCCTAACCCTAAACCGGACCCTAACACTAGCACTAGTAATAACCCTATAACTATACCTAACCCTAACACTAACCATACAACTAAACCTAATCCTAAACCTAGCTATATCTCTAGCCCTAGACCTAAACAAAAAATCTAACCATAGCCCTAATGATAAACCTTAACCTAACCCAAACACTAACCCTACACCTAGACATAACCCTATTGCTATTTCTGGCTTTAACCCTAACCATAACTCTAACCCAAGCACTGACCCTGACCCTAACACTAACCATAGCTCTAAATATCACACTAATACTAACCCTAATCCTAACACTTGACCTAGCCCTAACCGTAATCACAAAACTAGCCCTAATCATAATCCTAGTTCGTACATTAGCTGTAGCCCTAACCCTAGCCCTAACCTAACTCAAAATCTGGCCCTAATCCAAGTGCTAACCCTAGCTTTAACTCTAACCCTAACCCTAATCATAACCCAAACCGTAACCCTAGCCCTAATCCTAGCACTTACCCTATAAATTACCTTAAACCAAACCCTAACCCTAATGCTAACCCTAGTCCTAACCCTAATTCATAGCCTAACCCAAACTGTAACCATATTGCTAGTCCTACCCTAACTCTTATTCTAGCTCTAACCCTAATCCAAACCCTAACCAAAAAACTAACTCTTATTCTGAACCTAAAACAAAATGTAGGTCTCAACCTGACTCTAACCCTAACATTAGCCTATGGGTAATCCTATACCTAAACCTAACACTAGCCCTAGACTTAAACCTAATCTTAAATCTAGCTATAAATATATCCCTAGACTTAAACAACAAACTAGCCATATCTCTAATAATAACCATTAACCTAACCCAAACACTAACCTTACCCCTAGACCTACCCCTAGTCCTAATTTTTGCATTAATCCAAACACTGACTCTAACTGGAACACTGACCCTGACCCTAACATAAACCTAGCTCCAAAGCTGACCCAACCCAAAACCTAATCCTAACACTAGATCTAGCCATAACCCTAACCCTAAAACTAGCCCTAATCATAACCCTAGCTCTTACATTACCAATGGCCCTTACCCAGGGCTAAACCTAACACAAAACCTAGCCCTAATCCTAGGCCCAAACCTAGCCCTAAGTGTAACCCTAAACCTACCCCTAACCCTAACTCTAACCCTATCCCTCCCCTTAGACCTAACTCTAGCTCAAAGCCTAGCCATTACATTAAACATAACCCTAGTCCTGTCCCAAACCCTATCTTAACCCTAGCCCTAATCCTAACCTTAACCATAGCTCTAACCCTATCCACTACCCTAACCATAGCCCTAATCCTAACCATAACCCTAGCCCTAACATTAGCTGTAACCCTATTCATTACCCTAAACATAGCCCTAACCCTAATGCTAACCCTAGGCTTAATCCTAACCCTATTGTAATCCATAAACCTATCCATTACCCTAAAATTAACTTGAAACCTAATCCTAACCCTATTCATTACCCTAACCCTAACACTAATCCTAACCCTATTTTGAGCCCTAAACCTAAATCTTAATCTAAACCCAATGCTTAGCCATACCCTGACCCTAATAATACACCTAGCTCTAAACTAGACCCTTACTCTAAATCTAACCCTTGCACTAGACCTTACCATAAACCTTACCCTAAATCTATCTGTAAGCATAACCCCAGACCTGACATAGCCTTAATTCAAGCCCTAACCCAAGCCAAACCGTAGCTCTCATCCGAGCTCTAAACCTATACTTAATCAAAACCCTAACCCTAATTGTAACACTTTTCCTAGCCCTAAACCTAGCTATAACCCCATCCCTTACCCTAAACCTAACCCAAACCCTAACCCTAACTCTAACTGTAGCCCTAACTTTAACCCTAAGCCTAAGCCTAACACTAACCTGACCCTAATCCTAAACCTAACCCAAACCCTAACCTTAAGACTAAATTTAACTCACGCCCTAGCCCTAGGCCTAATTCTAACCCTATCAGTTACCGCACCCCAATACTAGCCCAAAGTTTAGAATAACCCTAGCCCTAACCTTATGCCTTGACTTAACCCTAGATCTAAACCTAACTCTATATCTAACCCTAACTCAAAGGCTAAACCTATTTCTAACACTAGCCCCAAAACACTAACACTAAATTTAAAACTAGCCCTAACCCTAGCCTATCCCTAAAACAAAACTGAGCCATATCACTAACCTTCACCCTTAACCTAAACAAAACCCTAAACCTCCATCTAGCCCTACACCTAGCCCTAATTTGAGTCCTAACCCTAATCCTTAAATTAACCCTGAGCCTGACTCTGACCTTAACACTAAACCTAACTCTAAATATCATCCTAACGCTAAAACTTACCCTAACACTAGACCTAAACCTAACCCTAATTCTAAACTAGCCCTAATTATACCCCTGGTTTGTACATTAGCCGTAACCCTAAACATAATGCTAACCAAAATCTAGCCCTAATCCAAGACCTAACCCTAGTTTTAACTCTAACCCTAACACTAGTCCTAACCCTTATCCTAATCCTGGTTCTAACCCTAGACTTCACCCTGCCTCTTCCCCTATGCAAAACCCTAAATCTAATGCTAACCGTAGTCTTAATCCTAATCCTTTCCATAACCCAAATCCTACCCTATTTCTTGTCCTAACAGTAGCCTTCATTTTAGTTATAACCATAACCCAACCCTAACCCTAACCAAGACCATTATTCTGAACCTAACCCTAAATGAAACCCTAACACTAGCCCTACCCATAAACCTAAACCTAAACCTAATCCCAACACTAGCCATAGACATAAACATAATCCTAATTATAGCCATATCTCTCACCTAATACCCAAACAGAAACCTAGCCCTAGCCCTAATGATAATCCTTAACCTAACCCAAACACTAACCCAACCTCTAGACCTACCCTAGTTCTAATTTGGGCTTTAACCCTAACCCTAACCCTAACCAAAACACTGATCCTAACACTAACACTAACCTTAGCTTTAAAACTGATCCTTGGACATCCAGTGGCATAATCAGTTAGCGTGTGGTACTCATAAAACTGATCCTGACCAGAAACCGAAACCTAACACTAGACCTCGCCATAACCCTTATCATAACCCTCGCTGTTATATTACCATAGCACTAACCCCAGCTCTAAAACTAAAATCAAGCCCTAATCGTAGGCCTAAAACTAGCCCTAAGTCTAACCCTAACCCTAACCCTAGCCCTCAAGCTAACCTTAACCCTCGCCTTAGGCCTGATGCTAGCTAAAACCCTAACCCTAACCCTAAACATAAAATTAGATCTATCCCTAAACCTAACTCTAACTCTAGCCCTAATCATAACATTAACACTAGCCCTAGTACTATCTCTAAAATTATCCATTACCCTAAACCTAATCCTAATCCTAATGATAACCCTAGCTCTAACCCTAACTGTAAACCTAATCCTAGACCTAACCCTAAAACTAACCCTTGTCATAGTCCTAAGTCTAGATCAAACACTAACCCTTAACCCTAGTCCAAACCTTAACACTAATCCTAAACCTAAAACTACCCCTCACTCTAACCTGAAATCTAGCCCTATCCATTACCCTAACTCTAATGATAACTTTAGCCCTAACCCTAACAATAACCCCTAAACCTAAAACTAATATTAACCCTAACCTGACATCTAACCAACCTAACTATAATGATAACCTTAGCCCTAACACTAACACTAATCCTAACCTTAACCATAAATCTAACCCTAGACCTAACCCTAAAACTAACCCTCACCTTAGCACTAATTCTAGCTCAAAACCTAACCCATACCCTAAATCTAACCCAAACCCTAACCCTAGCCCTAGCCCTAATCCTAATCATAATTCTAGCCCTAATCCTAACCAAAACCCTAGCCTTAACCCTAGCTCTGACACTATCCATTACCCTTACAAAAACCCTAACTCAAATCCTAACCCTAGGCCTAACTCTAACCCTATCACTAACTTATCACTAAACCATTACCCTAAACTTAACCTGAATCCTAAACCTATCCCTATGCATTACCCTAATGCTAACTCTAACCCTAATGCTAACTTGAGCCTTAACCCTAAACCTTAGCCTAATCCAAAGTGAAAGCCTGATCCTGATGCTAAAAATGCACATAATTCTAATCCTGACCCTTACCTTAAACCTAACCATTATAGCCATGAACTTAACTGTATAAGTATCCCTAGCTGTAATCATAAAGTTGACATTATCCCTAGCCTTTAAACTTGCCCTAACCCTAACACAAAACCTAGCTCACATCCTAGCCCTAAACCTAGCCTTAATCCTAACACAAACCTAACCCTAGCCCTAAACCTAATTCTAAACATCACCCTAGCTCTAATCCAGCTATTTTCCCATCCCTTTCCCTAAACTTAACCCTAACCCAAACCCTAAACAGCCTTAACCATAGGCCTAAGCCTAACACTAACCCTAGACCTATTCCTAGCCCTAATTTAGCCCTAACTCTAATCCTAACCCTAGACATAATTTAGCCCTAACCCTAACCCTAACCCCAGACCTAAGACTAACAATGACTCTCTTCCTAGCCCTATTTCTAGTTCTAACCATGTCCATTACCATAATCCAAACACTAGCCCTAACATTAGCCCTAACTCTAGCCATAGCCCTAACCCTAGAATTAAACATAACCCTAAATCTACCCCTAAGCCTAAACTCACCCTAACACTAGCAATAACACACTAATTGTAAAACTACCCTTAAATTTAGCTTTAGCCCTAAAACAAAACTGAGCCACAGCACTAATCCTAATTCTTAACCGAAACCAAATCCTAACCCTACATCTAGCCCTAAGCCTACCCCTAATTTGAATCCTATTCCTAACCCTAAAACTAACCCTGACCGTGATTCAGACCCTAACACTAACCATTGTTCAAAACATTACCCTAAACTAAACCTAATCCTGAAACTATACTTAGACATAACCCTAACCAGCCCTAATCGTTACCTCAGTTTTTACATTTGCCATTTCCCTAACATTAGCCCTAACGTAACCCAAAACATAGCCATAATCCGAGATTCAACCCTAGGTTTAACCCTAAATCTAACCCTAATTTTAGCATTCTCCCTTATCCTAAACCTAACAATAACGTCCGTCCTTGTGCTAACCCTAAACCTAACACTATACTTAGACCTAACCCTAACCATAACTGTAGTCCTAACACTAGCTCTAACCTATCCATTATCCTACCCTAACCCTAATATTAATTCTCATCCTCGGCCTAACCATAACACTATCCCTAACCCTAACCTATCCATTACCCTAAATGTAACCTGAACCCTAAACCTAACCATATTTATTACCCTAACCCTATCCTTAACCCTAATTCTCATTTGAGACCTCACCCTAAACCTTAACCTAAACCAAACCCTAACCCTTACTCTAATAATATCACTACCTCTAAACCTGACACTAACTCTCATCCTAATTCTTACACTACACCTGGCCATAAACCTATCCCTAAAACTATCCCTAACCATAACTCTAAACCTAAAATTATCCCTAACTGTAATGCTAGCCCTAACCCTAAAACAAACCCTAGCCCTAATCCTAGACTGAACACTAGCTTTAATCCTAACCCCAAAATTAACTCTAGTCCTAACCCTAATTTTAGCCCTCACCCTAGCCCTAAACCAAACTGAAACATCATACCTTACCCTAACCCTAACCCTAACCCTAATCCTATACCCAAACTTAGGCCTAACTGTAATACTAACCCTATCCCTAATCCTAGCCCTAATTTAGCTCTAACCTTAACCATAACCCTAACTCTAGCCCTAAGACTAAATTTAACTCTCAACATAGTCCTATTAGTAGTTCTAAACCTATCCCTTACCATAACCCAAAACCTAGTGCTAACCGTAGCCCAAACCTGAGCCCTAACCTTTGCCCTATACCTAACCCTAACTCTAAATATAACCCTAACTCTAAATATAACCCTAATCCTAAACCTAACCTCACCCTAACACTAGCCATAACACTAATGCTAATCCTAAAACGAGCCTTAACCCTATCCCTATCCCTAAAACAAAACCAAGCAATATCCCTAAATGTAACCCTTAATGTAAACCAACCCTAATCCTACACCTAGGCAAACCCTAGTGCTAATTCAAGTCCTAACCCTAGCCCTAGAACTAACCCTGAACCACATTCGGACCCTAACACTAATCCTAGCTCTAAACATTACTGTAACCCTAAGCCTAACACTAACACTAGACCTAGACATAAAACTAACCCTCAAACACTAGTTCTTATATTAGCCATAGCCCTAATGCTAACACAAAACCTAGCCCTAATACGAGCCATAACCATAGCTTTAACCCTAAACCTAACCCTAACCCTTGCCCTAACCCTAACTCTAAGCCTAGCCCTAACCCTAGAGATAACCCTATCCCTTACTCTAAGCCAAACTCTAACCCTAAACTTACCCTAGTCTTAAACCTAATCCTTAGCCTTCCCTAAACCCTAACTCTACTACTAATCCTAACCATAGCTCTTATTCTAGCTCTAACCCTAACTCAAACTCTAAAAAAAAACCTGAACTTATTCTGATCCTAACACTAACCATAGGTCTAAACCTGACCCTAAACCTAAACTGAACTCTAACACTAGCGCTACTGGTAACACTATACGTAAACCTAACCCTAACAAAAGACTTAGGCCTAAACCTAATCTTTTACCTAGTGATAACTCTATCCCTAACCCTAACCAAAAACTTAGCCCTGGCCCAAACAATAACCCTTAACCTAACCCAAACAAGAACCCTACCACTTGACCTAACCTTAGTCTTAATGATGGCCCTAACCATTAAACTAACCCTAACTCAAACACTGACCCTTACACTAACACAACCTTAGCTCTAAACCTTATCCTAAACAAAACCTAACCAAAAAACGACACCTAGCCATAACCCAAACCCTATAACTAGCCATAATCATATGTCAAACCCTAGCTCTAACTCTATCCAACCTAACCATAACTCTAACACTAATGCTAACCTAGCCCTAACCCTAACTCTAACCCCAATTCTGACACTAACCCTAACCCTTTCACTAGCCCAAGCCCTAGCTCAATCTCAATCCCTAACCCTTAAACTTAACCTAACCCTAACATTAACCCTTGGCCTAAATCAAACCCTAACTTTAACCCTAGCCATAACACTAGTTCTAACCCTACCCATTACCCTAACTCTAACCCTAATGATAACCCTAGCCCTAACCTAAAGCTACCCTAACTCTAACTATAAACCTAACCCTAGACATAACCGTAAACCAAACACTTGCCATAGACCTAACCCTAGTTCAAACCCTAACCCTTATCTTAAACCTAATCATAACCCTAACCCTAACCTTAATCCTAAACCTAACCCTAACTCTTACCCTAACCCGACATCTAACTCTATCCAATACCCTAAACATAATGATAACCCTATCTCTAACCCTAACACTAATCATGACCTTAACCATAACTCTAACCTATACCTAACCCTAAACCTAACCCTCACCTTAGTGCTAACCCTAGCTCAAACCCTAAACCGTTCCCTAAATCTAAGCCAATCCTTAGGCCCTTCATAACCCTAACTCTAGCCTTAACACTATCTATAACCCTAGCCCTAAAACTAGTTCTAACCCTATCCATCACCCTAAATATAACCCTTACCCTAATGCTAACCCTAAGAGTAACACTAACCCTATCACTAAATCTAACCCTATCAATTACCCTAAACCTAACCTGAACTATAAATCTAACCCTATCATTTCCCTAGAAAAAAACCTCATGGTAATTCAAGCCCTAACTCTAAATCATAACCTAAACCAATACCAAAACCTATCCCTAACCCTAATAATACCTCTAGATTTAAACCTGACCCTTACCCTAAACTTAACCCTGACACTACACCTAAAATAAACCTATCCCCAAATCTGTCCCTAACCATAACCCTAGACCTGACATTTGCCCTAGCCCTAATTTTTGCCATAAACTTAAAATAAACCCTAACCCTCATCCTACTCCTAAACCTAGCCTTATTACTAACCCAAACCATGACTGTGGCCCTAAACATAATTCTGACTTTTGACATAGCCTGAAACCTAGCTATAACCCCATTCATTCCCCTAAACCTAACCCTATCCCTAAACCTAAACGCAAGACTAACACTAGGCCTAAACCTAACACAAACCCTAGACCTAATCCTAGCCCTAATTTAGCGCTAAACCTAACCTAACCATAGCCCTAAGACTAACTCTCACCCTAGCCTTATTTTTAGTTCTAACCCTATCCCTTACCATAACCCGAACACTTGCCCTAACCTTAACCCTAACCCTTACCGTAGCCCAAATCCTACATCTAACCCTAACTATAAATCTAACCCTAACTCTAAGCCTAAACCTCTCACTAACACAAGCCATAAAACTAACAATAATACTAAAACTAGCCCTAACTTAGCCCTAACCTAGCCCTAGTCCTACAACAAAATAGAGTCATATCCCTAACCCTAAACCTTAATCTAAACCAAACCCTAACTCTACACCTAACCCTAAACCTACCTCTAATGTGACTTCTATGCCTAATCCTAAAATTAAACGTGACCCTGACTCTGACCCTAACACTAACCCTAGCTCTAAACATCACTCAAAACCTAAACCTAAACCTAACACGAGACCTAGCCCTTACTCTAAGCCTAAAACTAGCCCTAATCGTAACCCTAGTTCTTACATTAGCCATAGCCCTAACCCTAGCCCTAACCTAACCCAAAACCTAGCCCTAATTGGAGCCCTCACAATAGATTTAACCCTAACCATAACCCTAAACCTAGCCCTAACACTTACCTTAAACCTAACCCTAACCCTAAACTTCACCCTAGCCCTAAACATAAACATTACTCTAGTCCTAACCCTAGTTGTAACCCTATCCATTACCCTAACCCTAACGCTAATGCTAATCCTAGGATAACCCTAAACCTATTTCAAACCCTAAACCTATTCATTACCCTAAACCTAACCATATCCATAACCCTAGCCCTAACCCTAACCCTAATGCTAATTTAAGCCCTAATCTTAAAAATTAACTTAACTGAAACTGTAACCCTGAACCTGACCTTAATAATGCCCGTAGACCTTAACCTTACTGTAAACCTTAACCTAAGCATTAAACTATAGCTAGTCATAATCCTAACTCTAAAACTATTCCTAACATAATCCTAGACCTGACATTAGCCCTAGCCCTAGTGCTAGCCCTAAACCTAAAACAAACCTTAGCCCTAATCCTCACCTTAAATTTAGCCTTAATCCTAACTCTAACCCTAACCTTAGCCTTAACCATAATTTTAATCCTAAAAAAACTAGCTATAATATCATACCTTAACCTAATCATTACCCTAAACCTAGCCCTAAACTTAGGCCTGGCCATAATACTAATTCTAGCTCTAATCTTAGCCTTAATTAAGCCCTAAAGTTATCACTAAACACAAACCTAACCCTAACCCTGAGACTAACTCTAACTCTCGCCCTAACCCTATCCCTAGTTCTAACCTTATCCCTTTGCATAACCCAAAACCTAACCTTAACCCTAGCCCTAACCCTAGCCCTAACCTTAATTCTAGTCCTAAACCGATATCTAACCCTAACTCTAAATCTAATCCTAACCCTAAGCCTAAATCATACCCTAACACTAGCTCTAACCCCTACACTAATTTGAATTCTATCCCTAACCTAGACCTAGCCCTCAAACGAAACCAAGACATAGCACTGACCCTAACCCTTAACCTAAACCAAACTGTAAACCTAAACCTAACCCTAACCCAGCCCTAATACATGTCGTAAACCTAACCCTAGACCTAATACTTACCCTGACTCTGACCCTAACACTATCTCTAGCTCTAAACACCACCCTAACCATAAACCTAATCCTAACACTAGAATTAACACTAAACCTAACCCTAAAACTAGTCTTAAATTTAATGCCAGTTCTTACCTTAGCCATAGCCCTAACCTTAACACAAAACCTAGTCCTTATCCAAGTCCTAACCCTAACTTTAACCCTAACCCTAATCCTAGCCCTACCCCTAACCCTATCCCTAGACCTAACCCTAGCTATAACCCTATCCCTTACACAAAGTTAAACCTTCACCCTATTGCTACCCCAGTCCTAATCCTAATCCTTAGCCTACCTCAAACACTAACTCTATTATGAATCATATTGTTAGCATTCATTCCAGCTCTAAACTTAACCCAAACCCTAACCCAACTCTGACCTTTATTCTGACCCTAATACTAACCCTAAGTTTAAACCTGACCCTAACCCTAAACCAAAACTTAACCCTAGCCCTACTGGTAACCCTATACAAAATCCTAACACTAACACCAGCCCTCAACCTGAACCTAATCCTAAATATAGCCATAATTCTAGCCCTTGCCCTACCAATAACTGTTAACCTATCCCAATAAGTAACCCTAAACCTAGACCTAACCTTAGTCCTAATTATGGTCCTAACCCTAACTCTAACCCAAACACTGACCCTTAACCTAACACAAACCCTAGCTCTAAATCTTATCCTAACCCCAAAACCAACCCTAACAGTATACTAACCCAACAACTACCTATAACCATAACCCTAGCTCTTAGATTACCCATAAGCCTAACATTAGCCCTAAAACTCACACAAAACCTAGCCCTAATCTTAGCCCTAAACCTAACCCTAAGCATAACCCTAACCCTAAAACTAGCCCTAACCCTAACCCTAACTCTTGCCCTAGCCATAACCCTAGATCAAACCCTAAATCTTACCCTAAACATAACGCTAGCCAAAGTCCTAAACCTCACCCTAACTATACCCCTAAACGTAACCATAGCCCAAAACCTAGCTCTAACTCTATCCAAAACCCTAAACATAACCCTAAACATAATGCTAACCCTAGCCCTAACCCTAACCATAAAACTACCCTAGCCCTCAGAGTAGACCTAAACCTAGCTCAAACCCTTACCCTACCTCAATTCCCAACCCTTAACCTTAACATAACCCTAACACTAACCCAAATCTAACCCTAACTCTATCTAGCCCTAATCCTAATCTTAACACTAGCCCTAACACTAGGTCAAACCCTACCCATTACCCTGACCCTAAACCAAATTCTAATGATAACCCTAGACCTAAACCTAAACTTACCCTAACCCTAAACATAAACATAACCCTAGAACTAACCATAAACATAACCCTAAGTCTAACCCTAACCCTAGCTAAAATCCTAACACTTATCCTAAACCTAAACCTAACCCTAACCATAAACCTAATCCTAAGTCTAACCCGACATCTAAACCTATCAATTACCATAACGCTAATGATAACCATAGTCCTAACACTAACCATAGCCATAACCCTAGACGAAACCCTAAACCTAACCCTAGCCCTAACACTAACCCTACATCAAACCCTAAACCGTATCCTGACCCTAACCCTAACCCTAACCCTACACCTAACCCTGACCCTAACCCTAATTCTAGCCCTAATCCTAACCATAATTTTAGCCTTAACCCTAGCTCTAACCGTATAAATTAACCTAATGATATTTGTGACCCTAATGCTATCCCTAGGCATAACCCTAAACCTATCAAAAACCCTAACCATATTTATTACCCTAAAAATAACCTGAACCCTAACCTCAACGCTATCCATTACTCTACACCTAAATTTAACATTAATGCTAATTTGAGACCTAAACATAACCTTAACCTAACCCAAACTCAAAAGCTAACCCTGACCCTAATAATACCTGTATCTCTAAAACTGACCCTTTCCATAAGAAAACCCTCAAACTAGACATAGCCATAAACCTAAACCTAAAACTATCTCTGTCACCTTAGACCTGACATTAGCCCTAGAACTAATTCTTGCACTAAAACTAACACAAAACCAAGCCCTATTCCTAGCCTTAAACCTAGCCTTAATCCTAATGTGAACCATAACACTAGCCCTAACCCTAAAGCTAATCCTAAAACTAGCCTTAACTATATCTGTAACCATAGCACTAAAACAAAACTGAGATACAGGCCTAACACTAAAACTTAACTTAAACCAAACCCTAACACTACACCTAGACCTAATCCTAGCCCTAATTCGAGTCCTAATCCTAATCTTAAAAATAACCCAGACTCTAACTCATATCCTAACACTCACCCTAACTGTAAACAATACCCTAAAGGTAAATCGAACCATAACCATAACCCTAGCCCTAATTAGATTCCTAAACCTAACCCTAAAACTAACCTTGACCCTGACTCATATCCTAACACCAACCATAGCTATAAATAACACCCAAACCATATACCTAACCCTACCTCTATACCTACCCCTAACCATAACCATAAAACTAACCTTAATTGTAATCTCAGTTCTTACATTATCCATTGCCCTAACCCTAGCCTTAACCCTAACACAAAATCTAGCCCTAATCTGAGTCCTAAACCTAGCTAAACCCTAAACCTAACCTAACACTAACACTAACCCTAACTCAAAGCCTAACCCTTGCCCTAAACATAGACCTAGACCTATCCCTAACTCTAACCTTAACCCTAACCATAGCCCTAATCCCAAACTTTACCCTATCATTAAACCTAGCTCTAAACCTACCCATTACCCTAACCCTAACCTTAATCTCTTTGATAATACTAACCAAACCCTAATGCTAACCTTAACCCTAACTGGAAATCTACCCCTAGATATAACCCTAAATTTAGCACTCACCATAGCCCTAAACATAGCTCAAACCCTAGCCTGAACCTTAATCCTAAACTGAAATCTAACCCTAACCCTATATCTAACTGGTTTCATTACCCTAACCCTAACCTTACCATAATCCTATTCCTAGACATAACCTTAAACCTAACCCTCGCCCGAGCCCTAACTATAGCTTAAAACCTAACCCTTATGCTAATCATAACCCTAGTTCTAACCGTAACCATAACCCTAACTCAAAACCTATTCCTACCCAAAACCCTATCTCTAACCTTAGCTCTAAACTTATCCATACCCTAACCATAACCCTTATTCTAATGCTAACCCTAGGCCTAACCCTAACCCTATCACTAACTCTAACCCTATGAATTACCCTAAACTTAACATAAACCCTAAACCAAACCATATCATTACCTAATCCTAACCCTAATGCTGATTTGAGTGCTAAATCTAAATCCTAACCTAAACCAAACCCTAACACTGACCCTAACCATAATAATTCCCCTAGCTTTAAACCTGACCTTACCCTAATAATTCCCCTAGTTCTAAACTTGAACCTTACCTTAAACCTAACCCTTACACTAGATGTAGCCATAAACCTATCCCTAAAACTATATTTAATTACCACCCAGACCTGATATTAGCCCCAGCCCTAATCCTAGCCTTAACCCTAAAACAAACACTAGTCCTCATCCTAGCCCTAAATCTAGCCTTAATAATACCCTAGCAATACCCCTACCCCTAACACTAACTCTACCCCAACCCTACCTCTAAACCTAGATATAACGTCACCCCTTATCCTAAACTTAACTCTAACCCTAACCCTAATGCTAGTTCTAAGCTGAACACTAACCCTAGCCCTAATCCTAGCCCTAATTTAACACTATCTCTAAGCCAATCCTAACTCTAGCCCTAAGACTAACTCTAACTCTCACAGTACCCCTATCCCTAGTTCTAACCCTATCCCTTACCATAACCCTAAAACTATCCCTTACCCTAACCCTAACCCTTGCCCTTTCCTTAGTCCTAGCCCTATCCCTACATCTAACCCTAACTCTAAATGTAACCCTAACACTAAGCCTAAGCCTAACACTAACACTAGACCTAATCCTAATGATAACCATAAAACTAACCCTAATCCTAATACTAGGGATAAAACAAAACTGACCAGTGGAATTAACCCTAAACCTTTAGTTAAACCAAACCCTAACACTACACCTAGACCTAACTCTAGCCCTAATTCAGTCCCAAACCTAACCTTAAAACTTAGGCTGACCGTGACTCATATCCTAACACTCAACTTGGCTCTAAACACCATGCTAAACTTAAACCTGACCCTAACAGTAACTCAGCCCTTATTTGAGTCCTAACCTTAACCATAAAACTAACCCTGATCCTGACTCCTATCCTAATACTAACCCTAGCTGTAAATATCACCCTAATCTTAAACTTAACCCTAACATTAGAGGTCTAACCCTAACCCTAAAACTAACAGTAATTATAACCCTGGTACTTACATTAGCCTAAGCCTAGCCCTAACCCTAACACAAAAACCAGCCCTGTCTGAGCCCTAAACCTAGCTTTAACCCTAACCCTAGCTATAATTATATCTCTAACCCTAAGCAAATCTCTAACTTTAATGGTAACCCTAGACCTATCCCTATTCCTTAGGTTAACCAAAACCCTAATCATATTAATAGTCCTAAACGTAGTCCTGGTTCTAGCTCTAACCCTATTCCAAACCCTAACCCTAATCCTGACCCTTATTCTGACCATAGCACTAACCCCTAGGTCTAAACCTGACCCTAACCCTAGACCAAACCCTAACGCTAGACATACCAGCAACTTATACCTAAACATAACAGTATCACTAGTCCTAGACCTAAACCTAATCCCAAATCTAGCCTTAACTGTAGACCTAGACCTAAAAAAAAAAACCTAGCCCTAGCCCTAACAATAACTCTTAACTTAATGCAAAGACTAACCCTAAGCCCAGACATAAACCTAATCCTAATTCTGACTTTAACCTTAATTCTAATTCTAACCTGAACACTGACCCTGCCTCTAACACTAAACCTATCTCTAAACCTGACCCTAACTGAAAATCTAAACCTAACACTAGACCTAGCCATAACCCTAAATCTACAAATACCCTAATTATAACCCTAGCTCTTACATTACACATAGCCCTAACTTTATGCCTTAACCTAACACAAAACCTAGAACGAATCCTAGGCCTAAACCTAGCCTTAAGCGTAACACTAACCCTAACCCTAGCCCTCACTGTAGCACTTACCCTATCCCAAACCCTAACGCTAACCCTGACCTTTATTCTGACCCTAACACTCACCATAGGTCTAAACCTTACCCCAACCCTAGACCAAACCCTAACACTAGCCCAAACCTAAACCTAATCATAAATCTAGCCTTAACTCTAGCCCTAGATCTAAACAAAAACCTAGCCCTAGCCCTAACAATAACCCTTAACCTAACCCAAACACTAACCCTACCTCTAGACCTAAACCTAGTCCTAATTCTGACTGTAACCCTAACTCTAACTCTAACCCGAACACTGACCCTGCTTTTAAGAGTAAACCTGTTGCCAGGGATGTGACTATAGGGGTAACATGCTCACCTGGCATGCGTAGGGCTCTGGGTTTGATCCTCAGCAACACATAAAAATTAAAAAAAAATAAAGATGTTGTGTTCACTGAAAACTGAAAAATAAATATTAAAAATTATCTCTCTCTCTGTCTCTTCTCTCTCTATCTTAAAAAAGAGAGTAAACCTACCTCTAAACATGACCCTAACTGAAAATCTAAACCTAACACTAGACCTAGCCATAACCCTAGCCCTACAACTAGCCCTAATCATAATCCTAGTTTTACATTACCCATAGCCATATCCTTATGCCTTAATATAACACAAAACCTAGAGTGAATCCTAGGCCTAAACCTAGACTTAAGCATAACCCTAAGCCTAAACCTAGCCTTAGTCCTAAACCTAGCTCAAAGCCTAACTCTTACCCTAAGTTTAAACTTAGACCTATCCCTAACTCTAAACCTAAACCTAGCCCTAACCCCAACCTTAACCATAGCCATAAACCTAACCATTACCTAACCCTAATTCTAACCCAATTGATAATCCTAGACATAACACTAACCCTAACCCTAAATGGAAAACTAACCGTACACTTAACCCTAAACTTAACACTTGTCATAGCGCTAACTCTAGCTCAAACCCTAACCCATACCATAAACCTAAAAATACTAACAGCCTTAACCATAACCCTAAAACTAAATCTAAACCTAACCCTACACCTAAACCTGTATCTAACCATATCCTTTATCTTAACCCTAATTCTAACCCTAATGATAACCCTAACCCTAACCCTAACCCTAAACCTACCATAATCTTATCCCTAGACCTAACACTGAACCTAAACCTTGACATAGCCCTAGCTTTAAATCCAGCTAAAACCCTAACCCTTACCCTAAAATAACCCTAGCCCAAACCTTAACCCTAACCCTAGCCCTAATCTCAACCATAACTATAGACCAAACCCTAGCTCTAAATCTGTCCATACACTAATCATAAACCTAAACCAAATGCCCTAGCCCTAACCCTAACACTACATTTAACCCTATATCTGATTCTAACCTGAAACCTCACCCTAGCCCTAACTCTTAGCAATCCCTGACCCTTACCCTTACCTAACCATAACACTAACCCTTACCCTAACCCTAGCCCTAATTCTAAACTTAACCCTAGCCTTAACCCTATCTCCAAACCACCCATTACCCTAACCCTAAAAATAAACCTCATGATAAACCTTGCCCAAACCATAAACCTACTCTAACCCTAATGGTAAATCTAACCCTAGACCTAACCGTAAACCTAACCCTTGCTGTAGTCCTAACTCTAGCTCAAACCCTTACCCTAGTCCTAAACCTAACACAAATCCTAACCCTAACCCGACATCTAACCCTGTCCATTACCCAAAACCTAATGATAATCTAGCCCTAACCCTAACCCTAGACCTAACCCTAAACATAATTCTAGTCTTTACACTAACCCTAGCTCAAGCCCTAACCTGTACACTAAACCTAACCCTAAACCTACCCTAAATCTAACCATAACCCTAACTCTAGTCCTAATCCTAAACATAACCCTAGTCCTAACCCTAGCTCTAACCCTATCTTTTAACCTAACAATAACCATAAACCTAATGCTAACTCTAGGCCTAACCCTAACCCTATCCATTACCCTAAACATAAATTAAACCCTAACCTACCCATATCCATTAACCTAACCTTAACTCTAACCCTAAAGCTAATTTGAGTTCTACCCCTAAAACTTAACCTAACCCAAACCCAAACCTGACCCTTACCATTATAATACCCCAAGCTCTAAACCTAAACCTTACCCTAAACCTAACTCTGACACTAGACGTAGCCATGAACCTTACCCTAAAACTATCCCTAACTGTAACCCTAAACCTTTTATTAGTCCTAGCCTAATTCTTGTCATAACCCTAACACAAATGCTAGCCCTCTTCCTAGCCCTAAAACTAGTCTTGATCCTAACCTGAATTCTAAATCTTGCCCTATTTCTAATGTTATCCCTCGCCTTAGTTCTGAACCTAGCTATAACCCCATGCCTTCCCTTAAACCTAACCTTAACCCTAACCCTAGACCTAACCCGAACACTAACCCTAGACCTGGTCCTAGCCCTAATTTATCACTAACCCTAACTCTAACACTAGCACTAAGACTAAATCTAATAATCGCCCCAGCCCTAATCATAGTTCTAATCCTATCCCTTACCATAATCCTAACATCTGTCCTTACCTTAGCAATAACCCTAGCTCTAGCTCTAACACTAGATCTAACCATAATTGTAAATCCAAACCTAACCTTAAGCCTAAACCTCACACTAACTCTAGCCCTAACACTAACACTAATCCTAAAACTAGCCCTAACCTAGTCCTAGGCCTAAAACAAAACCAAGCCTTAGGCCTAACCTTAAACCTGAACCTAAACTAAAACCTAACCGTACACCTAGCCCTAACCTTAGCCCTAATTCCCGTCCTCCCCTAAACCTAAAACTAACCCAGCTCAAAAATCACCCTAAAATAAACCTAACTCTAAAACTAGACCTAGCCCTAACCCTAATCCTAAAACTAGCCCTAATCATAACCATAGATCTTATTTTAGCCATAGCCTTAATTCTAATCCTAACCTAACCAAAAACCTAGCCCTCTTCTGAATCCTACAACTCGTTTTAACCCTAACCCTAACCCTAGCACTAATCATTACCCTAAAACTAACCCTATCCCTAAAACTCCCCTAACCCTAACCCTAACCATAGCTTTAATCCTAACCATAATACTATCCCTAAACCTAGTTCTAACCCTATCCATTACCCTAACCATAAACCTAATACTAATGCTAACCTTAGGATAACCCTAACCTTATCTCTATCCCTAAATATATACATTACCCTAAACCTAACCTGAACCCTAAACCTAACCATATCTATTACCCTAACATTAACTCTAACCCTAATGCTAATTTGAGTTACTAACCCAAAACTTCACTGTGATCATGACCCTAATAATAACCCAATTTCTAAACGTGACCCTAACCCTAAAACTAACCCTTACACTAGAACTAGCCATAATCCTCACCCTAAAACTAACCTTAACCATATACCTAGAACTGACAAGAGCCCTAGCCCTAATCATAGCTCTAACCCTAAAACAAAACCTAGCCCTAAAACTAGCCTTAACAATAACCCTAACCCTAGCCCTAACTGTTTTTTGACCCTCTCCCTAAACTAGCTATAATATCATATCTTACCCTAATGCTAACACTAACATTGCCCTAAACCTAGGCCTAGCCCTCACATTAACCCTAGCGCTAATCCTCACACTGATTCAGTCCTAACCCTAACCCTAATCCTATCCCTAAAACTAACTATAACTCACACTCTACACCTAACCCTAGTTCTAAACCTATCCCTTACCATAACCCAAACCCTAACACTAAAACTAGACCAAACCCTAGCCATATATTTTGCCCTAGCCCTAAACCTAAATCTAACCCTAACTCTAAATCTAACCCTAACCCTAAGCCTAAAACACCATTATTCTGACCCTAATAATAACCCTAGGTCTAAACCTGACCCAAACCCTAAACCAAACATTAACACTAGCCCTACTGGTAAACCTATGCCTAAACCTAACTGTAATAATAGCTTTAGACCTAAACCTAATACAAAATATAGCCATAACTCTAGCCATAGCCCTGAACAAAAACCTAACCTTATCCCTCACAATAACTGTGAACCTCATGCAAAGACTAACCCTACCCCTAGACCTAACCTTAGCTGTAATTCTGGCCCTAACCCAAAACCCAACTCTAACGCTAACACTGACCCCTAGTATAACACAAAACCTAGCTCTAAACCTTAACATACCCAAAACCTAACACTAATACTAGACTTACCCATAACCCTAACCCTAAAACTAGCCTTAACCAAAACCTAGATCTTACATTACACATATCCCTAACACTAGCCTTAAACCTTACACAAAACTTAACTTTAATCCTAGACCTTAATCTAGCTGTAAGCATAACCCTAACCCTAACCCTAGCCCTAACCCTAACCCTAACCCTAATGCTTGCCCTAGCCCTAATACTTGCCCAAACACTAACTCTTACCCTAAACATAAACCTAGCCCTAAATCTAACCCTAACACTAGCCTTAATCCTAACTGTAATCATAGCCCCAAACCTTGCTCTAACTCTATCTTTGTGTTAGGTTTGTAAACATAACCCTAACCCTCTGCTAACTCTAGCCATAATGATAACCCTAACCATAACCGTATCTCTGAATCTAACCTTAACCCTTGTCCTAGCCCTAACTCTACCTCAAACCCTAACACTTGCCCTAAACTTAACCCTAGGCCTAACCCTAACCCTAGCCCTAATCCTAACCTTAACACTAGCCCTAACAACTAGCACTAGCCCTATACATTATCCTGAATATAAGCCTAACCCAAATGCTAACCCTAGGCCTAACTGTAACCCTATCACTAACATTAACCATGTACATTACCCTAAACCTCTCCTGAATCTTAGACCTAACCCCATCCATTACTCTAACCCTAACCCAAACCCTAATGCTAATTCGAGCCCTAATTATAAGCCTTAACCTAAATCCATAAACCTAGTCTTAATCCTAACTCAAACCCTCACCCTAGCCCTATCCTTAATTTTACACCTCGCTCAAGCCCTGAACCTAGCTATAACTCCATCCCTTCCCCTAAATCTAACCTAATCCTAACCCTAATATTAACCCTAACCCTAGCCCTAATCATAGGCCAAACCCTAACACTAATCCTAGTGTAATCATAGCCCTAATTCAGCCCTACTTTAACCCTATCCCGAACCCTAGTTCTAAGACTGACTCTAACGTTCGCCGTAGCCTTATTATATTTCTAGCTCTATTAATTACCATAACCCTAACACTAGCCCTAACATTAGCCCTAATCCTAGTCATAGCCCCAACCCTAGATGTAACTATAACTCTATATCCAACTCTAAACTTAAGCCTAACATCACCCTACCAATAGTCCTTACACTATTATTCATCCTAAAACTAGCCCAACCCTAGCCCTAGCCCTAAAACAAAACCGAGCCATTGCTCTAACCATAAACTTTACCCTATACCAAACCCTATCTGTATAACTAGCCATAACCCAAGCTGTAATTGGAGTCCTGGGCCTAAAACTAACATTGACCCTGACTCTTATTCATACACTAACCCTAGCCCTAAATATCACTCTAACACTAAAGCTAATGCTAACAAAGACCTAGCCCAAAACCTAATCCTAAAACTAACCCTAATCCTAACCCTAGTTCTTACATTACTCCTAGCCCTAACCCTAACACAAAAATAGCCCTAATCCGAGCCATAAAACTAGATTTAACTTTCTCCTTAACCATATCCCTAAACCTAACCCTAACCCTAGCTCTATACCTAGGTCTAATACTATCCCTTACGCTAAGCCAAACCTTATACCTAATGCTAACCCTAGTCCTAATCCTAACTCTTAGCCTAACCCAAACCATAACCCTATTACTAGCCCTAACCCTAGCCTTCATTCTAGCTTTAACCCTAACCCCAAACCTAACTCTAACCTTCACACTTATTCTAACCCTAACATTAATTATAGGTGTAAACCTGAACCTAACCCTAAACCAAACCCTGAAACTAGCCCTACCAGTAACCTTATGCCTAAACCTAACCCTAATACTAGCCCTAGACCTAAACCTAATCCTAAATCTAGCGATAACTATAGCCCAAACTGAAACAAAAACTTAGTCATAGCCCTAACAATAACACTTAATCTAAACCAAACATTAACCCTAACCCTAGACCTAACCTTAGTCCTTATTCTGGCTTTCATCCTAACCCTAACTCTAACCTGAACACTGATCCTGACATTAACACTAAACCTAGCTCTAAATTTAACCCTAAACCAAATCTAAACCTAACTCAAGATGTAGCCATAACTCTAACTGTAAAACTAGTCCTAATTAGAACCATAGGTATAAAAGTACAAGATAGCACTAACCCTAGGCCAAAACCCAACAAAAAACCTGGCAATAATCCAAGGCATAAAAAAACTACCCTAAGCATAAACCTCACCCTTACCCTAGCCCTAACCCTAAATTTAACCCTCACCTTGGTCCTAACCCTAGCACAAACCCTACCCTTAGATTAAACATAACCCTAGCCCTCTCCCTAACCAAAACCCTAACACTAGTCAAACCATAGCTCTAACCCTAGCCATTACCATAACTCTAAACCTAAACCTAATCATAACCATAGTCCTAATCTTAACTGTAAACCTAACCCAAATCATAAACCTAACCCTAGACCTGAACCTAAATCTAACCCTTGCCATAGCCCTAACCTTAACTCAAACCCTAACCCTTACCCTAAACTCAACAGTAAACCTAGCCCTAAACCTAACAGTAACCCTAAAGCTAACATTACATCTAACTCAATCTATTACTCTGAACCTTACCTTAACCTTAATTAAATCCCTAGCCCTAACCCTAAACCTTCCGTGACCATAAACATAACCCTAACCCTAGACCTAACACTAACACTAACCCTCGCCCTATACCTAAAGCTACCTTAAAACCTTACCTTCATCCTAACCCTAACCCTATCATAAGGTAGGGTTACTATCCCTAAAACAAACTCTAACCTTAACTCTAGCCCTAACCCTAACCACAACCCTAGCCTTAACCCTAGCTCTAACCATATAATTACCCTTATGGTAACCTAAATCCTAATGCTAACCTTAGGCCTAACCCTAACCCTATCACTAAACCTAAAACTCTCCATTACCCTAAACCTACCCTGAACCCTAAACCTAACCCTATCCATTACCCTAACCCCAACCCTAATGCACATTTGAGCCCTATGCCTAACCCTTAAAATAAAACAAACCCTAACCCTGATCCTGAACCTAAAATTACACCCAGCTCTAAAACTGACCCTTACCATAAACCTAACCCTTAAAATAGACCTAGCTATAAACCTAACTCTAAATCTACCCCTAACTGTAACAGTAGACCAGACATTATCCCTATCCCTAATTCTAGACCTAACCCTGCAACAAACCCTAGCCCCCATTCTAGCCCTAAACCTAGACTTAATCATAACCCTAAACCTAACACTAGCCCTGACCCTAATTGTAACCCTCACACTACCTCTAAACCTAGCTATAATGCCATCCCTTACCCTAAACTTAACCCTAACCCTAAGGCTAGGCCTAAGCTGAACACTAACCCCAGCCCTAATTCTAGCTCTAATTTAGCCCTATCCCTAACACTAACCATAACCCTAGCCCTAAGAATAACTCTAACTCTCATCCTAGACCAATCCATAGTTTTAACCATATTCCTTACTGTAACCCTAACCCTAGCCCTTACCTTTGCTCTACTCTTAGATCTAGCAATAAAACTAAATATAAACCTAACTCCAAATTTAATCCTAATCCTAAGTCTAAGCCTAACAATAACACTAGCCCTAACACTAACACTAACCATAAAACTAACCCTAACCCTAAGACTAGAACTAAAACAAAACTGAGCAATAGCCCTAACCCTAAATCTTAACTTATACAAAATCCTAACAGTACACCTAGATTCAATCCTGTCCCTAATTCGAGTCCTAACCCTCAAATAAAAACTAACCCAGACCCTGACTCATATCTTATCACTCACCCTAGCTCTAAACTCCACCCTAAAATTAAATCAAACACTAACAGTAAGCCTAGCCCTTATTTGAGTCATAGCCCTAACTATAAAACTAACCCTGACCCTGACTCATACCCTAACACTAACCCTAGCTATAAATATCACATTAACCTTAAACCTATCCCTAACACTATACCTACCCCGACTCCTAACCCTAATTGTAACTCCAGTTCTTACCTTAGCCATTGCCCTAACCCTAGCTCTAATGCTAACACAAAACTAGCCTTAATCTGATTCCTTAAACTAGATTAAACCCTAACCCTAACCATAACCCTAACTCTATCCCTAACCCTAGCTCTAACCCTATCCCTTACCCTAAGCGAAATCCTAACCCTAATGGTAATCCTAGACCTATCCCTAATCCTCAGGCTAACCAAAACCCTAACCCTATTAATAGTCCCAACCCTAGCCCTTACTCTACCTCTAACCATATCCCAAACCCTAATGCCAACCCAGACCTTTATTCTGCCCCTAACACTAACCATATGTCTAAAATTGATCCTAACCCTAGATCAAACCCTACCACTAGCCCTACTGGTAACTTTATACCCAAACATAACCCTAACACTACTCCTAGACCCTAACCTAATCTTAAATCTAGCCTTAACTCTAGGTTAGACATAAAAATCCTAGCCTTAGCCCTAATAACATTTAACCTACCCCAAACTCTAACCCTACCCCTATGTCCTAATTCTGGCTGTAACCCTAATTCTAACTCTAACCCGAACACTGACCTTGCCTTTATCATTAAATCTACCTCTAAACCTGACCTTATCTTGAAACCTAAACTTAACACTAAATCTAGCCATAAACATAACCCTAAAACTAACTCTAATCATAATCCTAGATCTTACAGTTCCCATAGCCTTAACCCCAGGCCTAAACTTAAAATGAAATCTATAGCTAACCCTAGGTCTAAATCTAGCCTTACATGTAATGCTAACCTTAACCGTAGCCCTAACCCTAACCTAAACCTCACCTTAGTCCTAACCCTAGCTCAAAGCCAACCCTTACCATAAACATAAACCTAGACCTTTCCCTAAATCTAACCTTAATTCTAGCCCTAATCCTAACCTTAACCCTAGCATTAAACGTATCTCTAAACCTATTCATTACTCAAACCCTAAACCTAACCCTATTGATAACCCTAGGCCTAAGACTAACCCTAAACTTAACCAGAAAAATAATTCTAGACCTAAACCAAGCCTCACACTTGCCAAAGACTTAACCCTAGCTTAAACCCAAACCCTTACCATAAACCTAAACCTAAACATAGCCCTAACCCTAAACCTAAACCAAATCTAACCATAAACCTAACCCTAACCCTACATCTAACTGTATCCATAACCTTAACCATAACCATAATCTTAATGATAATCCCAGCCCTAATCCTAACCCTATCCATAATTCTACCATTATCTTATTTTCAGAACTAACTCTAAACCTAACCCTCGCCCTAACCCTAACCCTAGGTCTAAGCCTAACCCTTATGCTAAACATAACCATGATCCTAACCCTACGTCTAACCTTAACCCTAACTCTAAACCTAACCTATTCCTAACCATAAATCTAGCCCTAAACTTAGTTTTAACCCTATCCATTAAACGAACCATAACCCTTACCCTAAACCTACGCCTAAGCCTAACCCTAACCCTCTCAATAACCCTAACACTAAACTGAACCCTAATCCTAATCTTATCAATACCCTAACCCTAAACTTAATGTTAATTTGAGCCCTAAACCTAAACACTAACTTAAACCAAACTCTAACCATGACCTTGACCCTAATTACTCCCCTAGCTCTAAACCTGACCCTTACCCTAAACCTCAACCTTACACTATACCTAGCCACAAACCTAACCCTAAAACTATCCCTAACCATAAAACTAGACTTGGAATTAGCCTAGCCATCATCCTAGCCCAAACTCTAGCAAAACCCTCAGCCCTTATCCAAAGGCTAGTCCTAAACCTAGCCTTAATCATAACCCTAACACTATAACTAACCCTAACTCTACCCTAGCCCTAATCTTAGCCCTAATTTAGCCCTATCTCTTATCCTAGACCTAACCCTATCCCTAAGATTAACTCTAACTCTCACCTTAGCCCTGTACCTAGTTCTAACCCTATCCCCTACAAGAAACCTAATCCTAGTCCTAACTCTAGCCGTAACCCTAGCCCTAGCTTTAACCCTAGATCTAACCCTAACCCTTAGCCTAAACCTAAAACTAACACTATCCCTATTCCTAAACTAATACTAAAACTAGCCCTAACCCTACCCCAAGCCCTAAAGCAAAACAAAGCCATAGCCCTAATCATAACCCTTAACGAAAACCAAAACATAAACCTACAACTAGACCTAACCATAGCTGTAATTTGAGTTTTAAGCTGAACCTTAAAACTAACCTTGAACATAACTCTGACTCTAACATTGATCCTAGCTCTAAACATTACCCTAACCATAATTCTAACCCTAACACTTAACTTAGGCTTAACCCCAACCCTAATCATAATTCTAGTACTTACATTAGCCATAACCCTAACCCTAGCCCTAACTTAACAAAAAATCTGGCTCTAATCTGAGCCCTAATCCTAGATTTAATCTTACCCCTAAGTCTAATCATAGCCGGAGTCATAAGCATAAACCTAGCCCTAACCCTAGCTCTAACCCTATCCATTAACATAACCATAATCCTAACCCTAATGCTAACCCTAGATCTAAACCTAAACCTATCCTTAATCCTAACCCTTTCCTTCACTTAAACCAAACCTTACCATAAACCTCACCCTATCATTACTCTAACCCTAATGCAACACTAATTGAAGCCATAACTTTAAACCTTAACCTATCCCAAATTCTAACCCAGACTCTGACCCTAATAATACCCCTAGCTCTAAACCTGACCTAACACGAAACCTAAACCTTACATTACATGTAGCCATAAACCTAATCCAAAATTATCTTTAAATATAGCCCTAGACCTGATATTAGCCCTAGCCCTTTTTTAGCCCTACCCCCCCAAAAAATACGTAGTCTTCATCCTAGCCCTAAACCTAGCCTTAATCATAACCCTAAACCTAATCCTACCCCTAACCCTAATTCTTACCCTAACCCTACCTCTAAACCTAGCAATGACAACAACTGTTACTGTAAACTTAACCCTAACCCAAACCCTAATGCTAGTTCTAAGCTAAACACTAACCCTAGCCCTAATCCTAGACTTAATTTAAACTTTACCCTATCCCTAACCTTAACTGTAACTCTAGCCCTAAGATTAACTCTAACTCTCAAACTAGCCCTATCCATAGTTCTAACCCTATCCCTTACCATAATCATAACCCTAGCCCTTACCCTTACCCTATCCTAATTCCTAGTCCTAATCCTAGATCTAAACCTAACTCTAAATCAAACCCTAAACCTAATCCTAAGGCTAACACTAACACTAGCCTAACCCTAATGCTAATCATAGAACTAGCCCTAACCCTAACCCTAGCAGTAAAACAAAACTGAGCAATAGACCTATCCCTAAACATTAACTTATACCAAACCATTACACTATGCCTAGACCCAACCCTAGCCCTAATTCGGGTCCTAACCCTAACATTAACACTAACCCTTACCCTGACTCATAACCTAAAACTAACCTTAGCTCTAAATATCATCCTAACCTTAAACATAACACTAACATTATACCTACCCTTAACCCTAACCCTAAAACTAACCCTAATTGTAACCCTAATTCTTACATTAGCCTTTGCCCTAACCCTAGCACTAAACCTAACACAAATACTAGCCCTAACCCGAGCCTTAAACCTAGCTTTAACCCTAACCCTAGCCCTAAACCTAGCCCTAATCCAGATCTAACACTATTACTTACCCTAAGCCAAACCCTAAATCTAATGCTAACCCTAATACTAATCCTAATCTTAGCCTAACCCAACTCCTAACCCTATTACTAGTCCTAAACATAGCTTTCATTCTAGCTTTAACAATAACCCAAACCCTAACACTAACCCTGCCTTTATTCTGACCCTAAAAGTAATTGTAGATCTAAACCTGACCCTAACCCTAAACCAAAGGCTAACACTAGCCCTACCACTAATCTTATACCTAAACCTAACTGTACGACTAGCCCTAGACCTAAACCTAATCTTAAATCAAGCCATAACTCAAGCCCTTGACCCAAAATAAAACCTAGATCTAGCCCTAACAATAACCCTTAGCCTAATCCTTCCAATAGACTTAACCCTAGTCCTAATTATGGCTTTAACCCTAAACCTAACACTATCCTGAACACTGAAACTGACAGTAACACTAACCGTAGCTCTAAACATCACTCTAACCCTAAACTTAACTCTAAAATTATACCTAACCCTCTAATTAACCATTAAACTAGCCCTAATCATAACACTAGTTCCTACATTAGCCGTAGCCCTAACCGATCACAAAAATAGCCCTAATCCAAGCCCTACACTAGCTTTAACCCTAATGCTAACCCCAACTGTCACCCTACCCTTAACCCTAAGCCTAATCCTAGACCTAATCCTAATCATAACCTTAGTCCTAAACTTAGCTCTAACCCTACCATTACTCAACACCTAATCTGAACAATAAACCTAACCCTATCGTTACCCTTGTCCTAAACCTAATGCTAATATGAGCCCTAACGCCTAACCTTAACTTAACCCAAACACTTATCCTGACCCTGTCCTTGACTCCAATAATACTCCTAGCTCTAAACATGACCTTAACCACAAACCTAACCCTTACAATAGACTTAGACATAAATCAAACCCTAAAACTATCCATAACCATAACCCTAGACCTGACATTAGCCATAGCCTTAATCCTAGCCTAACCCTAACACAAAATCTAGCCCTTATGTTAGCCCTAAACATAGCCTTAATCATAACCCTAACCCTAACAGTAGGCCTAACCCTAGGCCTAACCCTAACACTCACCCTAGCCCTAATCTTAACAATAATTTAGCCCTTCCCTAACCCTAGACCTAAGACTAACTCTCTCACCGTAGTCCTATACTTAGTTCTAACCCTTTCCCTTACCATAACTCTAATCCTAGCCTTAACACTAGCCCTAACCCCAGGCCCTATCCTTAGCCCTAGCCCTAAACTAGATCTAACTTTTCTCTAAACTAATCCTAACACTAAGCCTAAACCAACACTAGCCCTAACCCCAATGCTAATCCTAAAACTAGCCCAAACCTAGCCCTAGCCCTAAAACAAAACCAAGACGTAGCGCTAAACCTAATACCTAACCCAAACTGAACCCTAACCCAAACCATAACCCTAGCCCTAATTTGTGTTTTAAGTTGAACACTAAAAGTAACCCTGAACCTGATTCTGACACTAACACTAACCCTAGCTCTAAACATCACCCTAACCCTAAACCTAACCCTAACCCTAAGCAAGGCCTAAATTTAACCTTAAAATTAGCCCTAATTGTAACTCTACTACTTTCATTAGCTTTAACCCTAACCCTAGCACTAACTTAACCCCAAACCATGTGCCCTTACCTGAGCTTTAACCCTAATCCTAACCCAAATCCTAAAATAAGCATAAACCTTACCTTATCCCTATTCCTATCCATATCCATTACCCAAAACCTAACCTGAACACTAAACCTAAACTTATCATTACCCTAACCCTAACACTAATTCGAGCCCTAACTGAAACCTTAACCTATTCCAAACCCTAACCCAGATCTTGACCGTAAAAATGCCTCTAGAACTCTACCTGATTCTAACCCTAAACCTAAACTTTCACTAGACGTAAGTATAATCCTAACTCTAAAAGTATCTTTAAACATAATTCCAGACCTGAAATTATGCCTAGCCCTATTCTTAGCCCTAACCCTAAAACAAACTCTAGCCCTCATCCCAGGCCTAAAAGTAGCCTTAATCATAACCCTAACCCTAACCATAGCCTAACCCTAATTCTAACCCTCACTCTACCTCTAAACCTAGCTATAACACCATCCCTTAGCCTAAACTTAATCCTAACTCTAACCCTAACTCTAGGCTAAAGCCAAACTCTAACCCTAGCCCTTATCCTAGCCCTAATTTAGCCCTATCTCTAACCCTAAACCCAATCCTAGCCTTAAGACTAACTGTATCTCATGCCCTATTCCTATCACTTGTTCTAACCCTATCCCTTACCATAACCATAACCCTACCCCTAACCTTTGCTCTATCTTTAATCCTAGCCCTAACCCTAGATCTAAACCTAACTCTAAATCTAACTCTAAACGTAAGCCTAAGTCTAATACTAACACTAGCCCTAACACTAACACTAATCATAAAACTAGCCATACCCCTACCACGTGCATTAAAACAAAACTGAGAAATAGCCCTAAAACTAAACCTTAACATAAACCAAACCCTAACACTATACCTATACCCAACCTAACCCTACTTTGAGTCATAAACCTCACATTAAAACTAACCCTGAGCCTGTCTCATATCCTAAAACTCACCCTAACTCTAAAGACGACCCTAACCTTAAACCAGACCTAATAGTAACCCTAGCCCTAATTTGAGTCCTAACCTTAATCCTTAAACTAACACTGACCATGACTTCTATACTAACACTAATCCTAGCTCTAAATATCACCTAACCTTAAACCTATCCCCAACACTAGACTTATTCCTAACCCTAACACTAAAACTAACCCTAAATGTAACCCTAGTTCTTACATTAGCCATAGCCCTAACCCTAACACAAAAATAGCCCTAATCTGAACCCTTAACCTAGCTTTAACCCTAACCCTAACCCTAACCATAGCCCTAACCCTAGCTCTAATGCTATCCCTTAACCCAAGTGAAACCCTAAACTTAATGGTAACCCTAGACCTATCCCTAATCCTCAGGCTAACAAAAACCCTAATAACACTGCTAACCTTAGCCCTCATTCTAGCTCTAACCCTACACCAAATTCTAACCCTAACCCAGACCCTTATTCTGACCCTAACCCTAGACCAAACCCTAACACTAGCAATACCAGTAAACTTATACCTAAACCTAACAGAACCACTAGCTCTGGACCTGAACCTAATCCTAAATCTAGCCTTAACTCTAGACCTATACCTAACCACAGACCTATCCCTAGCCCTAACAATAACCCTTACCTGAACACAAACACTAACCCTACCCCCAAGACCTAAACCTAGTCCTAATTCTGGATTTATCCTTAACTCTAACTCTAACCCGAACATGACCCTGCCTTTAACATTAAACCTACCTCTAATCCTGACCTTATCTGAAAACTAAACATAACACTATACCTACTCATAAACCTAAATGTAAAACTAGCCCTATTCATAACCCTAGCTCTTACATTACCCATAGCCCTAAGCCTAGTTTGAAACCTAACACAAACCCTAGAGCTAATTTTAGGCCTAAAACAAGTTAAAAGTGTAACTCTAACACTAGCCCTAGCCCTAACCCTAACCCTAACCCTCGCCTTAGTCCTAACCCTAGCTCGAAGCCTAACCTTACCGAAAAATAAAACTAGACCTATCCCTAACACAAAACCTAACCCTAGCCCTAATCCAACCTTAACCCTAGCCGTAACCCTAGCTCTAAACCTATCCATTACTCTAGACTTAACCCTAACTCTATTGGTAACCCTAGCCTTAACCATAACCATAACCCTAACCTGAACCAGAATACTAACCCTAGACCTAACCCTCAACCTAACACTTGCTATAGCCCTAACCATAGCTCAAATCCTAACCCTTACCATAAACCTAAACATAACCATAAGCCTAACCCTAAACCATAATCTAAAATTAACCCTAACCCTATACCTACATCTCTCTGTATCCATTAACCCTAATGATAACCCTAGCCCCAAATTTAACCCTAAATCTACTGTAATCCTATCTGTAGAACTAAACCTTGCCCTAGCCCTAACCATAGCTCAGAACCTAACCCTACCACTAAAGATAACCCCAACACTAATCCTAGTTCTAACACTCACCATAACCCTAAATCAAGACTTAATCCTAACCATAACTCTAGCCCTAACCTTAGCTCTAACTGTATCCATTACCCTAAACAAAACCCTTACCCTTACCCTAATGCTAACCCTAGGCCTAAATCTTACTCAAGATTTAATCCTAACCATAACCCTATCCCTAAACTTAACTTTAACTGTATCCATTACCCTAAACATAAACCTAATACTAACCCTAAACCTAATCCTAACCCTTTCGTTAACCCCAACCGTGTCAATTACCCTAAACCTAACCTGAACCCTAAATCTTACCCTATCATTACACTAACCCTAATCCTAATGCTAATTCGAGCTCTAACCATAAACTCAAACCTAAAACAAACCTTAATCCTGAGCAGGACACTAATAATTCCTGTAGCTGTAAACCTGACCCTTACCCTAAACCTATCCCTTACACTAGACCTAGCCAAAACCTAACCATAAAACTATCCCTAACTGTAACCCTAGAGCTGATATTAGTCGTAGCCATAATCTTAGCCCTAACCCTAAAAAAACCTAGCCCTCATTTTAGCTGTAAATATAGCCATAAACCTAGGCCTAACCCTAACCCTAACCCTAGCCCAAATACTAATTCTGTCACCCTAACCCTAACTCTTGATTTAACCTTATCCCTTACCAGAACCTTAATTTTTGCCCTATCCCTAGGCCTAATCTTAGCCCTTTCCTTATTGTAGTCCTAACCCTAGATCTAACCCTAATTTTAAATCTAACACTAAGCCTAAGTTTATAATTAAACCTAACACTAGCCCTAACTCTAACCCTAATTATAATCCTAAAACTAGCCCTAACTCTAGCCATAGCCCTATTCCGAAACTGAGCCATAGCCCTAACTCTTACCCTTAACCTAAACCAAAACCTAACCCTACACCTAGCACCTTACACTATACCTAATTCTAGTTTTAAGCTGGATCCTAAAACTAGTCCTGAACCTGACTCTGACCCTAACACTAATCGTAGATCTATACATCACTCTAACCCTAAACCTAAACATAACACTATACCTAGACCTAACCCTAACTCGAAAACTAGCCCTAATCATAGCACTTGTACTTAAAGTAGTTGTAACCCTAACCCTAGCCATAACTTAAACAAAAACTTAGCCCTAATTCAAGCCCTAACCCAACCTTTAATCTTATTCCTATCGCTAACCCTAATGCTAAACCAAAATTAATTATAACCATAAACCAAGCCTTAAACCTCACTCTCACCCTATCGATTAGACTACCACTAACATTAACCCTAATGATAACCCTAGGCCCAAACCTAACACTATCCCTAATCCTAACCCTATGCATTACACTAAACCTAACCTGAAAATTAAACCTAACACTATCATTACCCTAAACTTAACCATAAAGCTAATTTGAGCCCTAACTATAAACCTTAACCTATCCCAAACACCAATTGTAACCCTGAACCTAATAATACCCTTAGCTCTAAACCTGACCCTAACCATAAACCTAACCCTTACACTAGATGTAGCCATAAACCTAACCCTAAAACTATCTTCAACCATAATACTAGATCTGAAATTATCCCTAGCCCTAATCCTAGCTCTAAACCTAGCCTTAATCCTAACCGAAATAATAAACTGAGCCCTAAGGCTAATTCTAACCCTAGCCCAGCTCTACATCTACCTATAATCTCTTCTCCCACCATAACCCTAACCATAACCCTAAACCTAACCATAACCTTAAACCTAACCCTAACCCTAATGATAACACTAGCCCTAACACTAACACTAAGCCTAGTGCTAATCCTAGCCCTAATTTAGTCTTATGCTAACCCTAACCCTAGCCCTAAAACTAACTCTAACTCTTGACCTAGCCCTAGCCCTAGTTCTATCCATAGCCCTAGCCCTTAGCCTAGATCTAAACCTAAATCTAAATATAAACCTAACTCTAAATTTAACTGTAACTCTAAGCCTAAACTAAACCCTAACACCAGCCCTAACCATAACATTAATCTTAACACTTGCCCTATCCCTATCCCTAGCCATAAAAAAAACAAGCCATTGCTCTAAGCCTAACCCTCAAGCTAAATCAAACCCTAACTTTACACCTAGTGCTAATCCTAACTCTAAAACTAAAGCTGACCTCGATGTGACCATAATACTAATCCTAGATCTAAAAATGATCCTAACCTTAAATTAACCCTAACACTAGAGCTATCCTTAACCCTAACCCTAAACTAGCCATAATCATAACACTAGTTTGTACATTAGTCACTGTCCTATTCCTTGCCCTAACCCTAACACAAATCCTACCCCTAATCTGAGCCCTAATCATAACATAAATTAGTCATAACCCTAACCCTAGCTCTAACTTAACCCCAAACTTGGTCCTAATCTGAGACCTAAAGCAAGCTTTAACCCTATCCCTATGCCTAACCCTAACCCTAGAGATAATCATAACCAAAACCGTAGCTTTAGCCCTACTCTTAACCCTAACACTAGCCCTAACCCTAATGCTAAACCCTAGACCTAAACCAAGCTCTAAATTTTTCCCTTACCCTAAGTCAAACCCTAACCCACATGCTAACTCTAATTCTAATCCTAATCCTTAGACTAACTTAAACTTTAATGTATTACTAGTTTTAACCTTAGAACTCATTCTAGCTCTAACTCTAACCCTGACCCTAACAATAACCCTAGGTCTAAACCTGACCCTAAACCTAATACAAACCCTAACACTAGGCATACCAGTAACCCTAAACCTATCCTAACCCAAACACTAGGCCTAGACCCAATGCTAATACTAATTATAGCTATGACTCTAGCCCTAGATCTAAACAAAAACCTAGCCATAGCCCTAATAATAAACATTAACCTAAACCAAACACTAACACTACACCTATATCTAAGCCTAGTCCTATTTATGGCTCTATCCCTAATCCTAACCCTAACCCTAACACAGACCCTGACCTTAACACTAAACCTAGCTCTAAACCTGCCCCTAACCCAAAACCTAAACTTAACACCAGACCTACCATAACCCTCGACCTAAAACTAGCCCTAAACACAACCCAAACTTTTATGTTACCCATTGTCCTAACCCTAGCCCTTAATTTAACACAAAACTAACCCTAATCCTATACCTAAACTTAGCCCTAAGCATAACCCTAACCCTAACCCTAGCCATAACCCTAACACTAACTCTAATCCAAACCTTAATCGTAGCCCAAGGATTAGCTCTAACCCTATCCATTAACCGAACGCTAACCCTAACACTCATTATAACCCTATCCCTAACACTAAACCTAACCCTAAACATAAACGTAACCCTAGACCTAACCTTAAACCTAACCCTCACCATAGCCCTAACCCTAGCTGAAACATTAAGCCTTACACTAACTCTAATCCTAACACTAGCCCTAACCCATACCCTAAACCTAACCCTAACCCTAAATCTAACATTTTCCATTACCCTAACCCTAACCCTAACCATAATGAAAACCTTAGCCTTTAACGTAACCCTATACCAAATCCTAAACATAAACATAACCCTAGACCTAAATGTAAACCTAACCCTCGCCCTAGCTCTAAACCTAGCTCAAAAACTAACCCTTACCCTAACCAAACCATAACCCTAGTGCTAACCCATTTACCCTAACCCTAAACTTACCCTACATCAAACCCTAGCCCTATCCCTAAACCTAACTCTAATTCTAGACTTAATCCAAACCATAACCTAGTCCTAACCCTAGCTGTAAACCTACCCATTATCCTAAACATAACCCTAACCCTAATGCTAATTCTAACCCTATCACTAAACCTAACCCCACCATTACACTAAACCTTAATTTAAACCTAAACCTAACCATATCCAATACCCTAACCCTAAATCTAACCCAAATTCTAATTCAAGACCTAACCCTAAACTTTAACCTAAACAAAATGCTAACCCTGACCCTAATTTTAATAATACCTCTAGCTCTAAATCTGACAATTACCCTAAACGTAACCCTTACACTAGACCTCACCATAACATAACCCTAAAACTATCCCTAATTGTAGTCCTAGAAATGACATTAGGCCTAGCCCTAGTCCTACTCCTAACCCTAAGAGAAACACTAGCCCTCATCGTAGCCCTAAACCTAGCTTTAATTCTAACCCGAAACCTAACCCTAGCCCTAATCCTAATTCTAACCTTCGCCCTAGCTTTAAAAATAGCTATAAGACCATTCATTCGCCTAAACTTAAACTTAACTCCAATTCTAACCCTAACCCTAGCACTCCCCTAAGCCTAAACCTAACACTAACCCTAGCCCTAATCCAAGCCCTAATTTATCCCTAACCCTAACCCTAAGCCTAGTCTTAAGCCTAACTTTAACACTCCTCCTAGCCATATCCTTAGTTCTAACCCTATCCATAACCCTTTTCATATCCCTAATTCTAACCCTATCTGTACCATAATCCTAACCATAGCCCTAACCCTAGCCTTAGCCCTAACCCTTGCCCTAGCCTAACTCTAAATCTAACCCTAAACCTAAGCCTAAACCTCACCCTAACACTAACCCTAACCTTATGCTAATCCAAAATCTAGCCTTAACCCTAGCCCTATCCCAAAAACAAAACTGAGCCATAGCCCTAAACCTAACCCTTAACTTAAACCAAACCCTAACCGTACACCTAGCCCTAACTTTAGCTGTAATTCGAGTCCTAACCCTAACACTAAAACTAACCCTGTTCTGATTCTGACCCTAACACTACCCCTAGCTCTAAACATAACACGAACCCTAAACCTATGCTTTGCCTGCTTCAGTGTAGGCCTATATTCACAAGGAGAAAACCAGAGAGTGTCCATAGAGAACTGATTGAGTGTGAGAAGTTTAAGCAGCTAACATCAATCCTGTTTGTTATCCAGTTCAATTTCCAATTACCCCTATAGATCAAAATGAAGGGAAACCTTAAAACACAAACTGTTCTTGACAGCGGATTTTGAACAGAGAAGGACCAAAAGTGGGGAACATTGTAAGGTTAGATGAAAGATGAATCCTTCATGGTATCAAAGAAATTTGAACAAAATTAAGTCTAACCCTAGCACTAGTTCTAAACCTAGCCCTAAACCTGACACTAACCGTAACCCTAACATGTTTAGAGAACCTTGGATCATTGAAGTCCCCAAATTGGGACACCTAGTAGAGCAAGCTACCGTATGAATACTGTCCAGTTTCAAAAAAAAATCTGACAAAATAATTGGAGGAGGTATTTCAGTACATGCCTATTTTCCCTGTTTTTTTTTTTTTTTTTTTTTTTCTTAAAGTGCTCTGGGATAATGTTCTTTTGTATGCCACAGCTTTGGACATCTTTCACTAGGAAGAAACCAGAGAGTGCCCCAAGAACTGATTAAGCATGTGAAATTTCAAGCAGGTAGCACCAACCCTGTTTGATTACCAGCTCCATTTTAATTTACCCATCTAGGACAACTTGAAGTGTAAGTTTAAAATACAAACTGCTCCTGACAGTGAATAATTGAACCTAGAAGTGCCAAAACAGAGGAATATAATAAAGCTAGGTAAAAAAAAAAAATCCTGCCCAGTATTGAAGAAATTTGAAAAAAATTAATTCTAACTATAAGACTAGTTCTAAACCTAGTCCTAAACCTAACCCTAAATCTAAACCTATCCTGTTTATAGAGCTTTGATCATACAAGTACCAAACTTGGGGAGCAAAGTTCAGCAAGGTAACAGATGAATCCTGTGCAGTATCAAACAAATCAGAGCAAATAATTGGGGAGGTAATTCAGGACATGCATATTTCCCTGTTTTCTCCTAAAGTGCTCTTGGATAAAGTTGTTTTTGCATGCTTCTGCTTAGGGCTAGGTTCACAAGAAAGAAACTACAGAGTTTCCACAGAGAATGGATTGAGTGTGTGAAGTTTCAAGCAGCTAGCACCAACACTTTTTTGATTTCCAGCTTCTTTCCATTTACCCGTATAGGTTCAAATGAAGTGAAACCTTAAAATTCAAACTGTTCCTGACAGTGAATCTTGAAACAAGAAGGCTACAAACTGTTGAGCATAGTAAGACTAGGTAAAAGATGAATTCTGCCCAGTATCAAACAAATTTGAACAACACTAATTCTAACCCTAAAACTTGCTCTAACATTAGCCCTAAACTTAACCCTAAAACTAAGCCTAATCTGTTTAGAGAACCTATGATCATAGAAGTCTCAAACTTGAGGAGATTAGTGGCGCAAGCTAAGCCATGAATCCTGTGCAGTATCAAAGAAGTTTGACCAAATATTTGGGGAAGGTATTTCAGTACATGCATATTTCCCTGTTGTCTCCTAAAGTGTTCTTGGATAAAGTTGATTTGGCATGCTTCAGCTTTGGGATACTTTCACAAGGAAGAAACCAGAGAATTCTCACAGAGAACTGATTGAGTGTGTGAAGTTTCAAGCAGCTAGCACCAATGCTATTTGATTTTGAGCTCCATTTCCATTTACCCACAGAGGTAAAAAATGTAATGAAAACTTAAAATATAAACTGTCCCTGACAGTGAACAATCCAACTGAGAAGGCTCAAAATGGGGGAGCATAACCAGGGTAAGGAAAAGATGAACACTGCCCAGCATCAAAGAAATTTGAACAAATCTAACTGTATCTCTAACGTTAGATCTGACTGTATCTCTAAACCTACTGTAAGTGCTTTAGAGAACCTATGATCATAGAAGTCTGAAAATTGGGCATCTTAGTGGGGAAAGCTAACAGATGAATCCTACACAGTATCAAAGAAATATGACCAAATATTTGCGTGGAGGTATATGGGTATATTCATATTTCCCTCTTTTCTCCTAAAGTGCTCTTGGATAAACTTCATTTGCATGTTTCCACTTAGGGCAACTTCACAAGGAACAAACCAGAGAGTGCCCACAGCGAACTGATTGATGCTGTGAAGTTTCAAGCATCTAATACCCACGTTGTTTGATTTCGAGCTCCAATTCCATTTTCCAGTGTAGGTCAAAATGAAGTGAAACCTTAAAACACAAATTGTTCCTGACAGAAAAGCATTGAACTAAGAAGGCCCAAACCTATTGAACATAGTAAGGTGAGTTAAAGATGAATCCTTCCAAGTATCAAAAAAATTGAACAAAACTAACTCTAACCCTAACACTAGCTGTAACCCTTGCCCTAACGTTAACCATAAGAATAACCCTAACCTGTTTACAGAACATTTGATCATAGAAGTCTCAAAGTTGTGAAGCCTAGTGGGGCAAGCTAACAGAAGAATCCCATGCAGTATAAAAGAAATCTGACAAAATGATTGGGGGAGGTAGTTCAGTACATGCATATTTTCCTGTTGTCTCCTAAATACTCTTAGATAGAGTTGTTTTTTGCATGCTTCAGTTTTGTGATACTTTGACAGGGAAGAAACCAGAGAGTACCCACAGAGAACTGATTGTGTGAAGTTTCAAGCAGCTTGCACAATCCATGTTTGATTTCCAGCTCCATTTCCATTTACCCATATATGTCAAAATAAAGTGAAATCTTAAAATACAAACTGAAATCCTGACACTGAACCAGTGAACCTAGAAGGCCCAAACCTGGGGAACATAGTAAGGCTAGGTAAAAGATAAATCCTGCCCAGTATCAAAAAGCTTGGAACAAAACTAACTCTAATCCTAACCCTAGATATTAACCTAGTCTTAATCCTAACCCTACACCTAACCTTAGTCTGTTTATAGAAGTTCCAAACTAAGGAAGCCAAGTGGGTCAAGCTAACAGATGAATCCTGCACAGTATCAAAGAAATCTGAGCAAATAATTGGGAGAGGTGTTTCAGTACATGAATATTTCCCTGATTTCTCCTAAAGGGCTCTGGGGAAAAGTTGCTTTGCATGCTTTAGTTGAGGGCTACATTCACAACTAACTAACCAGAGAGTGCCCAAAGAGAAATGATTCAGTGTGTGAAGTTTCAAGCAGCTAGCAACAACCATGTTTTATTTCCAGCTCCATTTCTTTTCACCTGAATATTTCAAAATGAAGTGAAAAAATAAAATACAAACTGTTCCTGACAGTGAACAATTGAACGTAGAAGGCCCAAACCTGGGGAACATAATAAGGCTAGGTAAAATAAGAATCTTGCTCGGTATCAAAGAAATTTGAACAAAATTAACTCTAACCATAACACTAGCTCTAAAGCTAGCCTTAACACTAACCATAACCCTAAACCTAATCTGTTTAGAGAACCTTTGATCATTTAAATCCCAAATTAAGGGAGCCTAGTGGTGAAAGCTAAGAGATAAATCATGTGCAGTATCAACGAAATCTGACCAAATAATTGGGGGAGGTAGTTCAGTACATGCAAATTTTCCTGTTGTCTCCTACAGTGGTCTTGGATACATTGTTTTTGCATGCTTCAGCTAAGGTCTACATTCACGAGAAGCAAATCAGAGAGTGCCCACAGAGAACTGATTGAGTGTGTGAAGTTTCAACCAGGTAGAACCAATTCTGTTTTATTTTGAGCTCCATTTCCATTAACACATATAAGTCAAAATGAAGGAAATCTTAAAATACAATCTGCTCCTGACAGTGAACCATTGAAGAAGAAGGTCCAAACCTGTTGAAAATAGTAGGAGTATATAAAAGACAAATCCTGCCAAGTATCAAGTGAATTTGAACAAAACTAACTCTAACTCTAACACTAGATCTAACTCTAGCCTAACCCTAACTCTAACCTGTGTAGAGTACCTATGATCATAGAAGTCCCAAACTTGGGAAGCCTTGTGGGGCAAGCTAACAGATGAATCCTGTGTAGTATCAAATAAATCTGATGAAATAATTGGGAAATGTATTTCAGTACATGCATATTTCCCTGATTTCTCCTAAAGTACTCTTATATATATTGTTTTTTCATGCTTAAGCTTAAGGTACGTTCACAAGGAACAAAGTAGAGAGTGCCCACAGAGAACTGATTGATTGTGTGAAGTTTCATGCAGCTAGTACCAACCCTGTTTAATTTCCATCTCCATTTCCATTCATATCTATAGTCCATAATGAAGTGAAACCTAAAAATTCAAACTGTTCCTGACAGTGAACCATTGAACCTTGAAAGTCCAAACATGTGGAACGTACTAAGGCTAGGTCAAGTATGAATCCTGTATCATCAAAATAATCCAACCAAAAAAAAATGAAGCTATTTCAATATATGAGTATTCTCCTGGTTGCTCCAGAAGTGCTTAAGATGATGCTGTTTCTTTCTACTTCAGCTTAGGGCTTCTTTGACAGGAAAAAACCTAGAGAATGCTCACTGAGAACTGACTGAGTGTGTGAAGTTTCAAGTAGCAAGCCCAAACCCTGTTTAATTACCAGCTTCATTTCCATTCACCCCTATAAAGCAAAATGAAGAGAAACATGAAAATTGAAACTGTTCCTGAGAGTGAACTTGTTTACTTTAAACATATGGAGTATACTAAAATTTTGGAGAAACAAAAAAGAATCCTGCTCAGTAACATAGAAATTTGAAAAAAAAAAAAAAAAAAAAAAAAAAAAAAAAAAAAAAAAAAAAAAAACTATAACTCTAACACTAGGTCTAATCATATTCCTAACAATAACCCCAAGCCTAACCCTAACCTGTTTATTGAACCTTTAATCATAGAAGTTTCAAAATTGGGGAGCCTAGTGGGTTAAGCTTAAAGATGAATTATGCACAGTTTCAAAGAAATCTGACAAAATAATTGGGGGAGGTATTTTAATATATGCATATTTTCTTGTTTTCTCTTAACATGTTCTAGGATGAATTTGTATGGCATTCTTCAGTTTAGGGTTAATTTCACAAGGAATAAATAAGAGAGTACCCACAGGGAACTGAGTGTGTGAAGTTTCAAGCAGCTATCACCAACCTTTTTTGATTTCCAGCTCTATTTCCAATTAAACATATAGGTCAAAATGAAGTGAAACCTTAAAATAAAAACTGAAATCCTGACAGTGAACCTTGAACTGAGAAGAACCAAACATAGGAAACTTAGTAAGGTTAGGTAAAAGATAAATCCTGCCTGGTATGAAAGAAATTTGAACAAAACTATCTCTAACCCTAACACTAGTTTTAACCCTAGCCCTAAACTTAACCTTAACCCTAACCATAGCCTGTTTACAGAACTTTTGATCATAGAAGTACCAAACTTGGGGTACCTAGTTGGGCAAGCTAACGGTTGAAGCCTACCCAGTATCAAAAAAAAAAGTGTGACAAAATAATTGGGGAGGTGTTTCAGTACAAGCCAATTTCCCCTGTTTATTCCTAAAGTGCTGTCTGATAAAGTCTTTTTTTTTTTTTTTTTGCATGCCTCAGCTTTGGGAAACTTTCACAAGGAAGAAATAGACAGTGCCCACAGAGAACTGCTTGAGTGTGTGAATTTTCAAGCAGCTAGATTCCTGTTTGATTTTCAGCTCCACTTCCATTTACCCATATATTTCAACATAGAGTAAAACCTTAAAATACAAACTGTTCCTGACAGCAAATCACTGAACCAAGAAGGCCCAAACCTGGGGAACAAAGTAAGGCTACATAAAAGGTTAATTCTGCCCAGTATCAAAGATATTTGAACAAAACTACCTCTAAACTTAACAGTATCTCTAACTCTATTCCTAACACTAACCCCATCCTTTTAGAGAGCCTTTGATCATATAAGGCTCAAACTTGGGGAGCCTCGTGGGGCAAAGTAACAGATAATTCCAGAGCAGGATCAAAGAAGTTTGAACAAATAATTGGTTGAGGTAGTTCAGTAAATGCATATTTCCCTGTTTTATCCTAAAGTGCTTTTGGATAAAGTTGTTTTGCATGCTTCAGCTTAGGATACTTTCAAAAGGAATAAATCAGAGAGAGCACACATAGAACTATTGAGCGTGTGAAGTTTGAAACAGTTAGCACCAACCTTGTTTGATTTTAAGCTCCATGTGCCTTTACCATATAGGTCAAAATGAAGTGAAATCTTAAAATACAAACTGTTACTGTCAGAATACCATTGAACCAAGAAGGCCCAAACCTGGTGAAAATAGTAAGGCTAGGTAAAAGATGAATCCCACCCAATATCAAAGAAATTTGAACAAAACTAACTCTAACCCTAACACTGGGTATAAACCAATCCCTAACCCTAACTGCAACATTAACCTTAACCTGTTTAGATAATCTTTGATCATAGAAGTCCCAAAGTTGTGAAGCCTAGTGGGACAAGCTAAGAGATGAATCATGCACAGTATAACAGAAATCTGACCAAATAATTGCGGGAAGCAGTTCATTACATGCTTATTTCCCTGTTGTCTCCTAAAGTGCTCTTTTCCAGGCTTCTCCTTTGGCCTATATTCAAAAGAAAGCAGAGAGAGCCCAAAGTGAACTGATTGAGAGTGTTACATATCAAGCAGCTAGTACCAAACCTGTTTTATTTCCAGCTCCCCTGTCATTCACACTGATAGGCCATAATGAAGTGACACCTAAAAATCTAAACTGTTCCTGACAGTGAACCATTGAACTTGACATCTCAAAATTGGTGATACTACTAAGGCTAAGTAAAGAATGAATCCTGTACATTATCAAAGTAATTCAACCAAAAAAAAATTGAAGCTTGTTTTAAAGCATTCACAGATAAAGCTGTTTCTTTCTACTTCAGCATAGGGCTATTTCCACAAGAAACAAACCAGAGAATACATACTGAGAACTGATTGAGTGCGTGAAGTTTCAAGCAGCTAACACCAATGCCTTTTGATTTCAAGCTCCATTTCCATTTACCCATACATGTCAAAATGAAGTGAAATCATAAAATATAAACTGTTCCTGACAGCAAACAATTGAACCTAGAATGCTCAAACCTGGGAAACATAGTAAGGCTAGGTAAAATAAGTATCCTGCCCAGTATCAAAGAAATTGGACAAAAAATAACTCTAACCATAACACTAGCTCTAAAGCTAGCCTTAACCCCAACCATAAACCTAACCCTAGCCTGTTTAGAGAATCTTTGATCTTAGAAGTCCCAATTTTTGGGAGCCTAGTTTGGCAAGCTAACAGATAAATCATGCACAGTATCAAAGAAACCTGAGCAAATAATTGGGGGAACTGTTTCAGTACTGCATTTAACCCTGATTTCTCCTAAAGTGCTCTCAGATAAATTTGAATTGCATGCTTCACTTAGGGCTCCATTCACAAGGTACAAACCAGAGAGAGCCCACATAGTGCTGATTGATTGTGTGAAGCTTTAAGCAGATAGAACCAATACTGTTTGATTTTGAGCTCCATTTCTTTTCTTCCATATAGGTCAAAATGAATAGAAACATTAAAATACAAACTGTTTCTGAGAGTGAACCACTGAACCCAGAAGGCCCAAACCTGGGTAGCATAGTAAGTCTAGATAAAGGATGAAACCAGCCCAGTATCAAAGAAATTTGAACAAAAATAACTCTAACACTAACACTAGATCTAAACCTAAAACTAACCGTAACTCTAACTCTAACCTGTTTAGAGAACCATTGATCCTAGAAGTCCTAATCTTAGGGAGTCTAGTGGGGCAAGCTAAACGATGAATACTATGCAGTATCAAAGGAATCTAATCAAATTATTGGGAGTCTTATTTCAATACATACATATTTCTCTGTTTCTCCTTAAGGTCTCCCAGATACGTTTGCTTTTGCATGCTTCAACTTTGGCCTACCTTCAAAAGAAAAAAAAAAAAAAAAGCAGAGAATGCTCACTGAGAACTGATTGTGTAATGTTTCAAGCACCTTGAACCAATCCTGTTTGATTTCCAGTTCAATTTTCATTCACATCTATAAGCCATATTGAGGTGAAACCTTAAAATACAAACTGTTCCTGACACTGAACCATTAAACCGAGAAGGCCCAAACCTGTGGAGCAAAGAAAGGTTAAGTAAAAGATAAATCCTGCCCAGTATCATAGAAATTTGAAGAAAACTAGGGCCACAAGTGTGCTCTCGGTGCAGACAGAAGGCTCCGCCATGCGGGCATTCTCGACACAGACAGAAGGCACGGCTGTGTGGGTGCTCTTGATGCAGATGTAAGGTGGCAAAGAACACAGAGTCTTTGATTGCAGGTCACAAGACAGAGCTCTGGACAGAGCCAGAAAGTCACTCCAGAACCACCCACCTCACCAAACAACCTACATGGGTAACAGATGGAATCCATCTTGGAAAACATTACTTGCCATCTATTGGTGGGTATGGCCACCAGCACGGTTCTGTGGCTGATCAGGTCCTGGTTTCCAACTCCCTACCCTCAGCTGTGATAACTCAAGATTTTTCTCAGAAGATTTTGTGGGGCATAGCTAATTAATGTGGAACAGCAACTGTACAGGCACCTGGTTTCCAACTCAGAGACTAGGAGTATGGAGGCTTCAGGTAGAAGCTGGCTTCGAGCTCACACTGGCTACCTTCACCACCCTGAGCACAGAGACTAAAGCTAGGTATAGACAACTCCACCTACTAGAAGAAAAGAAAACAGAGTTCTGAGAGACAATTTTTTTATTTCTTACTTTTATTTTCTTGCTCTTCTCATCCATTCTCCTCTACCCTTCCCCCTCTGGTCCTCACAACCACAACATGTGTGAAACCAAGAACTTTGCATGATATTAGACTTTAAGAACTGAGTCACAAGAATAGTATAATATAGAGGAATTGCATAGGCCCCACCTCACCTCCCTTTATTTTATCTTATTTTTATTCTCCCTCTCTTTCTTTCTTTCTTTATTATTATTTTTTATTTTTTTCTTCCTCTGTCTATCCCACTTTCAACCTCCTAAATTTTATGATTTATATGCAGGGTAATTCTCTGAATACAGATAAGGAGTTTGAATTTATAAATTCTTCCATAAATTACCCCAGTCTATTCATTAGAGTTTTCCTCAGAAGTTGCTAAGTTATATTAATCCCATACCCTCATTCCTTTCCCCCTTATCAGAGCATCCTACCCCTGACCTTCATTTCTCTATACACTACCAGAATTGGTATGCCTTTTATGAAACTAATGGTTGTATTCTAAATAATTATTGAAGCCAATTTCTGTAGACATAGAGTCTAATTATAAATGTATTAATAATGAAATCTTGCTCATAAAATGTGTATTATTGATATTGGGAACTGTTAACATTGTTTTTCTCCACAAAAGAGAGATTTTGGAACTATACAAGAGCAATATAGATTTACAGGGAAAAAATATTTACACAACAGTCACACAGAGCTCAAAGATGTGAGCAGTATGAAAAGACAAGGAAAGAAAGGACCACAAACAATGCAGGACAAGTCAAGTTTAGAAGAGGTAACATCTGTAGCAGAAGTAATGTCAGATAAAGATTTCAGGACATATATAGGTCAGATGATCTGGAATCTCAAGGAAGACATTAGACAGAAAATGTAGATAATGAAATTTCACTTTGAAAATGAATTACATAAACAAATCCAAGAAGCAAAAGATCAACTCTACAGGGAGATAGAGGTTATACAAAAAAACAAACAGAAATCCTGGAAATGAAAGGAATAATAAACCAAATTAAAAACTCAAATAAGAGTATCACCAGCAGAGTAGAACATTAGAAGATAGAACATCAGACAATGAAGACAAAGTATATCATCTCAAAAAAGAGTGTAGACAATACTGCAAGACTAATAAAAAACCATGAGCAGAAAAATCAAGAAATATGGGCTAGCATCAAGAGACCAAACTTAAGAGTTACTGGGATACAGGAAGGTATAGAGGTCCAAACCAAAGGAATGAGCAATCTGTTCAATGAAATAATATTAGAAAACTTCCCAGACAGGAAGAATAAAAAGAAGTCCAAATCCTAGAAATCTATAGGATGCTGAATGTGCAAAATCAGAAGAGACCCACACCAAGACACATTACAATGAAGATGCCAACATTCAGAACAAGGAGAGATTTTTAAAAGCCACAAGAGAAAGGAGGCAGTTTACATTTAGCAGTAAACCAATTAGGTTAATGGCTGATCTTCCAACACAGACTCTGAAAGCTAGGAGATCCTTGGACAATATATTTCAAATGTTGAAAGACAATGGGGTCCAACCAAAAATCTTGTATCCATCAAAATTAAGCTTCAGGTTTGAAGATGAAATAAAAACCTTCCATGATAAACATAAGTTAAAAACAAATTGCAGCTAGAAAACCTACACTTCAAAACATCCTTGGCAAAACATTACATGGAGAGGAAATGAAATAACAATAAAACCCACAGTGGGAGGTAGTACAGTAAAGAAGAAACTAATCAAAGAGTAAAATCAAATCAAGTTAAATAAAAAAATAAACAAATATGGCTGAAAATGCAAACCATATCTCAATAGTAACCCTCAAGGTTAATGGCTTAAACTCACCAGTCAAAAGATATAGGCTGGTAGACTGGATTAAAAAAAAAGATCCAACAATATGCTACCCCTACAAGAGACCCATCTGATAGAAAAAGTCATACACAGACTGAAAGTGAAATGTTGGGAAAAATCATACCCCTTATATGGACCTTGCAAGCAAGCAGAGGTGTCTATACTCATATCAAATACAATAGACTTCAAGCCAAAATTAATAATCAAAAAAGATAAAGAGGTACCTACATACTGCTTAAGGGAACAAGACACCAACAATATATAACAATCATTAATATATATGCCCCAAACAATAGTGCAGCTTTATTCATCACACAAACTCTTCTCAAGTTCAAGAGTCTATTAGACCACAACCCAATAATCATGGGTGATTTTAACACACCTCTCACACAACTGGACAGACCTTCCAAACAAAATGTTGAATAAAGAAACTATATAACTCAATAACACAATTAGTAACTTAGACTTAATAGACATAGATTGAATATATCAACCAACATCAAGTGGATACATTTTTTTTTCTCAGCAGCCCACAGATCCTTCTCAAAAATACCATATATTAGGTCATAGGGTAACTCTTAGCAAATACAAATGAATATAGATACTACCATGCATTTTAGCTGATGATAATGGAATGAAATTGGAAATCAATGATAAAATAAGGAATAAAAATTCCTACATCACATGGAGAATGGACTATATGCTACTGAGTGAACAATGGGTTGTTGAAGACATCAAAGAGGAAATTAAAAAAAAAAATCTTAGAAGTAAATGTAAACTCAGCCACAACATATCGAAATCTCTGGGACAATATGAAAGCAGTACTAAGAGGAAAATTCATTGCATGGAATTCATTCCTTAAAATAAGAAATGCCAACAAATAAATGACCTTACACTGCATCTCAAAGCCCTAGAAAAATAAGAGCAAATCAACAGCAAATGCAGTAGAAGCCACAAAATAATTAAAATTATAGCTGAAATCAATGAAATCAAAGCAAAAGAAATAATTGAAAAAATTGACAAAACTAAAAGTTGGTTCTTTAAAAAAATAAATAAGAATGACATGCTAATGAAGAGAAAATGAGAGAGAACACAAATTACTAGCATATAGGCTGAAAAAGGCAATATCACAACAGACACTACAGAAATAAAATACAATAAATAAATACACTCCAGTAAAATAGAAGATAGTGAAAGCATCGATAAATTCCTTAAGTGATATGATCTGCCTAAACTGAGTCAGGAAGATATGCACAACTTAAACAATCCAATATCAAGCGAGGAAAGAGAAGAAGCTATTAAAAGATTACCAACCATGAAAAGCCCTGGACTGTACAGATATACAGCCAAATTTGACAAGACTTTAAAGAAGAACTAATTCCAATACTCTAAAATCCATTTCTGGAAGTAGAAAAAGAGGGAGTACTTGAAAATACATTCTAGAGGCCTATATCACCCTGATTCCACAAACAGACAAAGACAACTCAAAGAAAACTTCAGACCAATATCTCTAATGAATATAGATGCCAAAATCCTCAATAAAATTCTGGCAAATTGGATACAAAAGCATATCAAAAAGATTGTGCACCATGATCAAGTGGAATTAATCCCAGGAATGCAAGGTTAATTCAACATATGGAGGAGAGGGGAGGGGCTGGGGTATTGGAAGGATAGTAAATGAAAGAGACATTATTATTGCTGTGTGTATATATGTGAATGCATGACCAATATGATTCTGCAACCTGTATTCTCAGAAAAATGAGAAATTATATTCCATCTGATTCAAATGCATGATATGTCAAGGTCAATGTACTGTCATGTGTAACTAATTAAATAAAAAAATTAAAAAAAAATATTTGCGCTTTTTAAATCTTTTACAATACTTATTTTTTACTTCTTTTATTTTTATTCTAAATTATATATGACAATAAAATTCATTTTGATAAAATTATATAAGCCTAGGATATATCTTATTTTAGTTAGGACCCCATTTATGTGGGAATAATTATTTTTAAGTTAGGATTATTCATCATAAGAGAAATGGTATTAAGACATTTTGTTTTATCATTTTAAAAGAACTTTTACATCATTGGTTAGGTATCTAATTTGAAGTGTGCTTAATTTGATAAGCATACATATTACACCATTCAGTTTGTTACAAGAAAACTGACCAAAGAATCCTTTCTCTAACTCCATAAATTACCCTAATGATAACCTTAACCCTAATGCTAACCCTCGGCCTAACCCTAAATCTATAGCAAAACCTAACAATATACATTACCCTAAATCTAAACTGAACCCTAAACCTAAACCTTATCCATCACCCTATACCTAACTCTAAGCTTAATGTTAATTTTAGCCCTAAACCTAAACCTTAACCTAACCCAAACCTCAAACGTGACCCTGACCCTAATAATACCACTAGCTCTATATCTGAACTTTTCCCTAAACCAAACCCATAAACTAGACCTGGCCATAAACCTGATACTTAAACTATCCCTAACTGTAACCCTAGACCTGATATTAGCCTTGGCTCTAATTCTTGCCCTAAACCTAAAAGAAAACAAAGACCTAATCTTAGTCTTAAACCTAGCCTTAATCCTAATCTGAACCATAATCCTAGCCCTAACCTAATGCTAATTGTAAAACTAGCCCTGACCCTAACCCTAGTACTAAAACAAAACCAAGCAAGAGGTCAAAACCTAAACTTTAACTTAAACCAAATTCTAACACTACACCTAGACCAAACCATAGCCCTAATTTGAGTCCTAATTCTAACCTTAAAAATAACCCTGACTCTAACTCATATCCTAAAACTCACCCTATCTCTACACAACCCTATATTTAAACCAAACCCTTACAGTAACTGGAGCCTTAATTAGAGTTCTAACCCTAAACCTAAAACTAAACTTGACCATGACTCATATCCTAACACTAACCATAGCTATAAATATCACCCTAACCCTGACACTAGAACTACCCATACCCCTAATCCTAAAACTAACCATAATTGTAACCCTAGTTCTTACATTAGCCATTGACCTAACCTTAGCCTTAAACCTAACACAAAAACTAGCCCTAATCCGATACCCAAACCTAGTTAAATCCTAACCCTAACCCTAAACCTAACCCTAACAATAGCTAAAAGCCTAACCCTTAACCTAAACATAGACCTATACCTATACCTAATTATAACCCTAACCCTAACCTTAGCCCTAACCCCAAACTTAACCCTATCCATAAATCTAGCTCTAAACCTACCCATTACCCTAAACCTAGAACTAAACCTATTGATAATTAAAGCCCAAACCCTAACACCAACCCTAACTTGAAAACTACCCCTAGACATAACCCGAAATGTAACAATCCCATAGCACTAACCCTAGCTCAAACCCTAACCCTTACCATAAACCTAAACATAACCATAGCCCTATCCCTAACCCTAAACCGAAATTTAACCCTAACCCTAACCCTATATTCATCTGTATTCATTTCCCTAAACCTAACCTAAATGATAACCCTAACCCTAACCCTAACCCTACCGTAATCCTATCCCTAGACCTAACCCTAAACCCTAACCCTAGCTCAACACCTAACTCTTATGCTAAACATAACCCTAAACATAACCCTAGATCTAACACTAACCCTAACTCTAACTAAAGACCTATTCCTAACTTTAACCCTAGCTCTAAACTTAGCTCTAACCCTATCTATTACCCTAAACATAACTCTTACCTAAATGCTAATACTAGGCCTAACCCTAACCCTATCACTAATCAAAACCCTATGAATTTCCCTAAACCTAACTGAACCCAAAACCAAACCCTATCATTACCATAACCCTAACCCTAATGATATTTAAGCCCTAAGCCTAAATTCTAACCTAAACCAAACCCTAACCTTGACCCTAACCCTAATAATTCCCCTACCTCTAAACTTGACCTTACTCTAAACCTAACACTTACACTAGATTTAGTCGTAAACCTAACCCTAAAACTATTGTTACCCATAAACCTAGACCTGAAGTTAGACCTAGCATTAATTTTAGCCTTAACACTAAAACAAACACTAGCCCTCATCCTAGCCCTAAACCTAGCCTTGATCCTAACCTTAACACGAACCCTACCCCTAATCCTAACTCTAAACCTCACCCTAACTCTAAACCTAGCTACATGGCCATCCTTCATCCTACACTTAACCCTAACCCTAAACCTAACCCTAATGATAGGCTTAAACTGAACACTAACCTTAGCCCTAATCCTAGACATAATTTAACCCTGTCCCTTAACCTAACCCTAACCCTAGCCATAAGACTAACTCTAACTCTCTAATTTAAGCCTATCCCTAACCCTAACACTAACCCTATCCCTAGATCTAACCCTATTACTTACCATAACCCTAACCCTAGCCCTAACCCTAAGACTAACCCTTGCCCTATCCTTGTCCTAGCCCTAAACTTAGATATAATCCTAACTGTAAATGTAACCCTAACACTAACCCTATGCCTAACACTAACACTACCCTTAACCCTAATGCTAATCATAAAGGTAGCCCTATTTCTAACCCTAGGACTAAAACAAAACTGAGCAGTAGCCCTAACCCTAAACCTTAACTTAAACCAAACCCTAACAGTACAACTAGACCTAACCTTAGCCCTTTTTAGAGTCCTAACCATAACCTTAAAATAACTCTGACCATGACTCATAACCTAACACTCATACAGGCTCTAAACACCACTCTAAATTTAAAACAAACCCTAACAGCAACCCTAGCTCATATTTGAGTCCTAACCCTAACTCAAAAATTAACTCTGACCCTGAATCCTATCCTAATACTTACACTAGCTTTAAATATCAACATAATCTTAAAACTAACCCTAAAACTACAGGTCTAACCCCTAACACTAACCCTAAATAGAACCTTATTTTAACCCTGGATCTTACATTAGCCATTGCCTTAATCTTAGACCTAAACCTAACAGAAAAACTAGCCCTAACTGAGCCCTAAACTTAGCTTTAACCCTAATCCAAACACTACCCCTAATACTATCTCTAACCCTATACCTAACCAAAGCAAAATGCTAACTCTAATGGTAACCCTAAACCTATCCCTAATCCTAAGGCTAACAAAAACCCTAACTCAATTAATAATCCTAAATCTAGCCCTAATTCTTGTTCTAACCGTATTCCAAATCCTAACCCTAACCCTGACCCTTATTCTGTCCATAAAGTGTTATGGTCAGAATAACCCATGTCGAAACCTGACCCTAACCCTAGATAAAACCCTAACACTAGCCCTACCAATACTTATACCTAAACCTAACCATATAATGAGTCATAGACCTAAACATAATTCTAAATGTAGCTTTAACTCTAGCCCTAGACCTAAAGAAAATCCCTAGTCCTAGCCCTAACCATAACCCTTAACCTAATGCAAAGACTAAACCTAATCCTAGACATAAACCTAATACTAATTCTGGCTTAAACTTTAACTCTAACCTGAACACTGACCCTGCCTTTAACACTAAACCTATCTCTAAACCTGACCCTAACTGAAACCTAAACTTAACACTGGACCTAGCTATAAACCTAACCCTAAAACTGTCCCTAATTATAACCCTAGCTCTTACATTACCCATAACCCTAACCTTACACCTTACCCTAACACAAAATGTAGAGCAAATCCTAGGCCTAAACCTTGCCCTAAATGTAACCCTAACCCTAGCCTTAACCCTAATCATAAACCTAGCCTTAGTCCGAACCCTAGCTCAAAGAATAATCCTTACCTTAAATATAAACTTAGACCCATCCCTAACTCTGAACCTAATCCTAGCCCTAATTCTAAACTTAACTCTATCCCTAAACCTAACTGTAAACCTACCCATTACCCTAACCTTAACTCTAACCCCATAAATAGTCCTAACTGTAGCCCTCACTATAGATCTAAACCTATTCCAAACCCTAATGCTAACCCTGACCCTTATTCTGACTCTAATGTTAACCCTAGGTCTAAACCTGACCCTAACATGAGACCAAACTCTAACACTAACCCAACTTCAAAACGCCAATTTCAAATCTCGCTGGCGGGGAACCTTAGCCCCAATGAGAACTAATTCCTGGGCTCCGGAGCTGATATCTGAAAGAACTTGCCAATAAACAGGTTGCCTGCCATTTATCTAAGCCCTAACATCTCCCCCTTAGTTCTATATAAGCACACTGATTTTTGCAATAAAATTGGAATTCTCCCAGCGAAGTGTCTTTGAGAGGGAAATTCTTTCACTAGGCATACCAATAACCCTAAATCTAGCCCTAACACTAATCCTAACCCTAGCCTTATACCTAAACCTAGCTTGAAGCCTAACCCTTACCCTAAATATAAATTTAGACCTACACCTAACTCTAAAACTAACCCTAGCTCTAATCCTCACCTTAATTCTAGCCTTAAACCTAGCTCTAAACCACCCATTCCTCTAACCTTATTGATAACCCTAGCTGTAAACCTAACCCTAATCCTAACAAAAAAAAAAAAAAAAAACTAATCCTAGACCTAAACCTAAACCTAACACTCACCATAGCACTAACCCTAGCTCAAACCCTAAACCATACCATAAACCTAAATATAATCATAGCCTTAACCCTAACCCTAAAACTAAATCTAACACTAACCCTACACCTAAACCTATATCTAACCATATCCATTACCGTAACCCTAACCCTCCACCTACTGTAATCCTATCCCTAGACCTAATGCTGAACCTAACCCTCGACCTAGCTCCAGCCTTAACTCTAGCTCAAACCCTCACCCTTACTCTAAAGAAACCCTAGCCCAAACTCAAACCCTAATCCTAGCCCTAATCCTAACCATTACCATAGCCCAAACCCTACCTCTAACTCTATCCATTATCCTAACCATAACCCTAAACCAAATGCTGATCCTAGCCCTAACTCTTACCCTAACTCTATCCCTAGCCCTGATTCTAACCTGAAAACTTAACCTAGCCCTAACCCTTACTCAATCCCTGACCCTTACCCTTAACCTAACCATAAGACTTACTCTAAGCCTAAGTCTAACCCTAACCCTATCCTTAATCCTAAACTTATCCCTAGCCTGAACCCTAGCTCTAAACTCACTCATTACCCTAATCATAAACATAAACCTCATGATAACCAAAGCCCTAACAATAAACCTAACCCTAGACCTAACCTTAAACATAATCCTTGCCGTAGGCCTAACCTTAGCTCAAATCCTAACCATACCCTAAATCTAACCCTAACCCTAGTCCTAAACCTAACCCTAAACCCAAACCAACATCTAACCCTGTCCATTACCCTAAACCTAATGATAACCCTAGACCTAACCTTAATACTAACCCTAACCCTAACCATAACCTTAACCCTAATTCTAACCCTAAATCTAACCCTAGCCTTAGTACTAACCCTAGGTCAAACACTAAAGCATACCCTAAACCTAATCCTAACCCTAGCCTTAACCCTAACCTAACCCTAAATCTAGCCATAATCCTAAACATAAGTCTATCCCTAACATTAGCTCTAACCCTATCAATTACCCTAAAGATAATCATAAAACTAATGCTAACCCTAGGCCTAACCCTAACCCTACACATGATGTTAGCCCTAGCCCTAATACTTGCCATAACCCTAACACAAATGCTAGCCCTCATTCTAACCCTTAACCTAGACTTGACCCTAAACTGTATCCTAAGTTAGTCCTATCCCTAATTTTATCCCTCGCCCTAGTTCTGAACCAAGATATAACCCCATCACTTCCCCTAAACCCAACCCTGACCCTAACTCTACAACTAACCATAGATATGATCCTAGCCCTAATTTAGCCCTAAATCTAACACTAACACTAGCACTAAGACTAACTTCAACTCTCACCCTAGCCCTATTTCTTGTTCTAACCCTATCACTTACCATAACCCTCACACTTGCCCTAAACTTAACCCTAAACATAGCCCTAGCCCTAACCATAGGTCTAACCATAACCCTAAATCCAAACCTAAACCTAACCCTAAAACTCACACTAACAGTAGTCCTAACACTAACACTAATCCTAAAACTTGCCCTAACTTAGATTTAGCCCTAATAAAAAACTGAGCCATAGCCCTAACCCTAAACTTTAACCTAAACCAAAACTTAACCGAACACCTAGCCCTAACCCTAGCCCTAATTCCAGTCCTACCCTAACCCTATCAACTAACCATTATCCTGACTTTGACCCTATAACTAACCCTACGTCTAACCTTCACCCTAAAAATAAACCTAACCCTAAAACTAGGCATAGCCCTAAACCTCACACTAAAAGTAACCCTAATCATAACCCAGATCTTACATTAGCTGTAGCCCAAACCCTAGCCCTAATCTAACCCAAAACATAGCCCTAATCTGAGCCATAAACCTTGTTTCAACCCTAAACCTAACCCTGCCTCTAGCCATAAAATTACCCTAACCCTAACCCTAAAATAAAACTTGCCCTAACCCTAAACTTAACCCTAGCCTTAATCATAACCATAATCATACACCTAAACCTAGCTCTAATTATATCCATTACCCTAAACCTAACCTGAAACCTAAACAAACCATATCCATTACCCTAAACTTAGCCCTAATCTTAACTCTAATTAGAGGCCTAACACTTAACCTTAACCTAACCAAACCATAACTGTTACCATGAACCTAATAATAACCCTGTCTCTAAACTGACTCTACCCTCAACCTAACACTTATTGTAGAACAAGCCATAAACCTCACCCTAAAACTAACCCTAACCATAAACTTAGACCTGACCTTAGCCCTAGCCTTAATCCTAGCCCTAACCGTAACACAAAACCTACCCTAATCCTAAGACTTAACATAGCCTAATCCTAACCCTAACCCTAACACTAGCCCTAAAACTAGGCCTATCCCTAACACTAATCCTAGCAGTAATCCTAGTACTAATTTTGACCTAAACCTAACCCTAGCCATAAGACTAAATCTAACTCTCACTGTAGTCATATCCCTAGTTTTAAACCTATCCCTTAAAATATCCCAAACCCTAGCCCTAAACCTAGCCCCAATCCTAGCCCTAACTTTTGCCCTAGCCCTTAACTGAGATCTAATCCTAACTCTAAATCTAACTCTCAATCTAATCCAAAACCTCATCCAAACACTAGCCCTATGTCTAATGCTAATTGGAAAACTAGCTTTAACCCTAGCCCTAGCACTTAAATTAAACTGAGTCATAGGCTTAACCCTAAGTATTACCCTAAATCAAACCCTAATCCTATACCTAGTCCTAACCCTAGCACTAATTCAAGGCCTAATCCTAACTCAAGAATTTATGCTGACACTGACTCGGACCCTAACACTAACCCTAGCTCTAAAAATCACTGTAGCCCTAAACATCACCCTAACCCTAAACCTAACCATAAAAATAGCCCTAATTTGCAACTCTAGTTCTTAAATTAGCTATGGCCCTACCCTAACAGTAAACCTAGCCCTAATCTGAGACCTAAACCTAGATTGAAACCTAACCATAGCCTTAACCCTAGCCGTATCCCTAACCCTAATACTATCCCTAAACATAGCTCTAACCCTCTTCCTTACCCTAAGCAAAATCCTCACCCTAATGCTACCCTAGTCCTAACCTAATCCTTAGCCTACCCCAAACCATAACTCTAATACTAATCCTAACCATATCCCTCATTCTAGTTCTAACCCTAATCCAAAGTCTAACCCTAACCCTGACCCTTATAGTGACTGTGACTATAACGCTAGTTTAATCTTGACCTTAACAATTAAAAAACACCATAACATTAGCCCTATGGTAACCCTATACCTAAAGAAAAAAGCTTACTACTAAATCTAGCCATAACTCTAGCACTAGCCTTAAAGAAAACCTAGCCCTAGGCCTAACAATAACCCTTAACCTAACTCAAACACTTACCCTAACCTAGACGTAAACCTAGCCCTAATTCTGGCCCTAAACTTAAACCTAACCTAAACCCGAACAATGACCCTTACCCTAACACAAACCTAGCTCTAAACATTATGCTAACCACAAATCTAACCACAACCCTAACACTAGACATAGCCATAACCCTAACCCTAGCTCTTTCACTACCAATAGCCCTAATGGTAGCCCTAAACCTAACACAAAATCTAACTCTAATCCTAGCCCTAACCCTAGGCCTAAGCCTAACCCTATCCCTAACCCTAGACCTAAACCTAACCCTAACCCTAACCCTAACCCTAACTATTGCCCTAGCCCTAAACCTAGATCAAACACTACCTTTACCATAAACATAACCCTAAAACTAATGCTAATCCTAGCCCTAATCCTAACCATACCCAAGGCCAAACCCTAGTTCTAAATCTATCCATTACCCTAAACATAAACCTAACCCTAATGCTAACCCTAGTGCTAAACTTAACCCTAATCCAAAAACTAGACCTGACACTAACCCTAACCCTCACCCTGGTCCTGACCATAGGTCAAACTCTAACACTTACCCTAAACCTAACCCTAACACTAACCCTAGGCCAAACCCTAACCCTAAACTTAACCCTAGACGTAATCCTAACCATAAACCTAGCCCTAAACATATCCATTACCATAAACATATGCCTAAACCAAATGCTAACCCTAGGCCTAACACTAAACCTATCACAAACACTAACACTATCCATTACCTAAACCTAACCTGAACATTAAACCTAAACCTGTCAGTTACTCTAACTCTAAACTAAACCCTAACCCTAATGCTAATTCAAGCCCTAAACCTAAACCATAACCCAAATCCAACTCTGAACAAGACACTGACTCTAATAATACACCTAGCTATAAATTTGACCCTTACCCTAAACCTAACACTCACACTAGACCTAGATATAAAACTAACCATATGGGCTGGGGATGTGGCTCAAGCAGTAGTGCGCTCGCCTGGCATGTGTGCGGCCCGGGTTCGATCCTCAGCACCACATACAAACAAAGATGTTGTGTCCGCCAAGTACTAAAAAAAAGAAATAAATATTAAAAAAATAAATAAAACTAACCATAACACTATCCTTAACCAAACCTTAAACCTGACATTAGCACTCTACCTAATTCTTGCCCTAAACCTAACACAAACACTCATCCTAGCCCTAAACCTATCCTTAATCCTAATCTGAACCCTAACCCTAACCCAATCCCTAACTTCAACCCTTGCCCTAATTCTGAACCTAGGTATAACCACATCCCTTCCCCTAACCCTAACCCTAACCCTAACACTATCACTAACCCTAACCCTCTCCCTAACACTAGCCCTAATCATAACAGTAACCCTAGCTCTAATCCTAGCCCCAATTTATCACTAAATGTAACACATACTCTAACCCTAGCCCTAAGAGTAACTCTAACTCTCGAGGTAGACATATTTCTAGTACTAACCTTATCTGTTACCATAACCCTAATACTAGCCCAAACCTTTGATCTATCCCCAGATATAAAAATAATTCTAAATCTAACCCTTACCCTAAGCATAAACCTCACCCTACCATTAGCACTAACACTATCGCTAATCCAAAATCCAGAGACAACCCAATCCCTACACCTAAAACAAACCTGAACCATAGCCTTAATGCTAATCTTACCTAACTGTAACCATACACCCGACATTATCCCTAGCCCTAATTCTTGTTCTAACACTAATGCAAAACCTAACCCTACACCTACCCTTAACCATAGCTCTAATTCAAATGTTATCCCTAACCCTAAAACTGACACCAAATCTGAATCTGACCTGATAAACCTATCTCACATCATCACCCTAAAACTAAACCTAATCTTAACACTAAACCTAGCCTTAACTCTAACCCTAAATCCAGCCATAATCGTAATGCTAGTTCTCACACTAGCCATAGCCCTATCTTAGCCAAAAACCTAATCAAAATCCTAGTCCTAATCTGAGCCTTAACCCTAGCTTTAACCCTAACTCTGACCCTAAACATAATCCTAAACCTTGCCTTAATCCTAACCATAACCATAGCCCTAATGCTAGCTCTAATCCTTTCCATTACCTTAACCATAATCCTAACCCTAATCTAACCCTAGGATAATCCAAACTCTATCCATAACTCTAACACTATTACCTAAACCTAATCTGAACTCTAAACCTAACAATATCCATTACCCTAACCCGAAACCTACCCCTAATTCTAATTTGAGCCCTAAACCTAAAACTTAACCTAAACAAACTCTAACCCTTTTCCTGACCCTAATAATACACCTATCTAAAACTGAACCTAACCCTTAACCTAATCTTTACACTATACCTAACAATAAATTTAACCCTAAAAATATACCTAACTATAACACTAGACCTGACCTTAGCCCTAGTCCTAAAGCTAGCCTTAACCCTAACAAAAACGATAGCCCAAAGCCCTGCCATGAACTTAGGCTTAATCCTAACACTAACCTGAAATCTAGCGCTAACCCTAAATTAAACCTTCACCCTAGGGCTAAACCAAGCTATAACACCATACCATACCCTAACTCTAATCCTAACCCTAGCCCTAAACGAAGGCCTAGCACTAATACTAACCCTAGCTCTAATCCTATCCCTAATTTAGCCTTAAACTTAAACCTAACCATGTCGCTAGTCCTAAGACTAACTCTAACTCTCACCCTAGCCCTATCCCTAGTTCTAAACTAATTTCTTTATATAAGCCAAAGCCCAGCCCTAACCCTAGTCCAAACCTATCCCTAAACTTAGGCCTAGGCATAAACCTAGATCTAACCCTACCTCTAAATCTAACCCTAAACTTAAACCTAAACCTCACCCTAACACTAGCCCTAACCCTAATGCTAACTTGAAAACTTGCCCTAAACCTAGCCATAGCCCTCAAACAAAACTGAGCTATATCCCTAATACTAACCCTTAACCTAAATCAAATCCTAATGCTACACATATCCCTAACCTTAACCCAACAACTAATATTGACCATAACTCTGAACCTAAAACTAACCCTAGCTCTAAATATAACCTTAACCCTAAACCTAAACCAAACACTAGACCTAGTCCTAACCCTAACCAGAAAACCAGCCCTAATCATAAAACCAGTTCTTACATCAGCCATAGCCCTAACCCTAACACAAAAGCTAACCCTAATCTGAGCCGTAACTCTGGCTTTAACCCTAGAGCCCTTACCCTAACCCTAACCCTAGCTCTAACCCTATCCCTTACCCTAAGCCACACCTCACCCTAATGCTACCCTAGTTGTAACATTAATCATTAGCCTACCTCAAACCCTAACTCTATTACTAGTCCTAACCCTAGACCTCATTCTACCCCTAACCCTCCCAAAGCCTAAGCCTAGCCCTGACCCTTATTCTAAGTTTAACACTAACCCTAGGACTAAGCCTGATCCTAACCCTAAACCGAACCCTAACACTAGCCTTACCAGTAAACCTACACCTAAACCTTACCATAACACTAGCACTAGACCTAAACTTAATCCTAAATATAGATAAAACATAGCCCTATCCCTAAACAAAAACCTAGCCCAGCCCTAACAATAACCATTAACCTAACACAAAGACTAACCCTACCCCTATACCTAATCCTAGTTCTAATTCTGGGCCTAACACTAAATCCAATACTAACCTGAAAACTGACACTTATCCTAACATCTAAACCTTATCCTAACCGAAATCCTAACCCTAACACAGGATTTTTCCATAACCCTGGACCTCAAACTAGTCATAAACATAACCCTAGCTCTTACATTACCCATAGCCCTAATGCTAGCCATAAACCTCACATAAAACATAGCCCTAAACCTAGCCTTAAGCATAACCCTAACTTTAACCTAGCCCAAATCCTACCCTAATGCTTGCAGTAGCCCTTACACTAGCTCAAACTCTAACCCTTACTGTAAACATAACCCTAGACCTAACCCTTACTATAATCCTAAACCAAATCCTAAATTTAACCATAGTACAATTCCTAGATCTAACTTTATTCATTACTTTGAACATAACCCTGACCCTAATGCTAACCCCAGTCCTAAACCTAACCCTTACCCTAATCATAGCCGTGACTCTAACCCTAAACCTCACGCTAGCCCTAACCCTAGCTCAAACCCTACCACTTACCCTAAACTTAACCCTAACACTTACCCTAAACCTAACCCTAAAACTAACTTTAAGCCTAACCCTAATCCTGGCCTAATCATAACCTTAACCCAAGCTCTAACACTAGCACTATCCCTATCCATTACCCTTAACATAAGGCTAACCCAAATTTTAAAATTAAGCCTAACCCTAACCCTATCCCTAACATTAACCCTATACATTACTCTAAACCTAAACTGAACCCTAAACATAACCCTATCCATTACTGTCACCAGAACCCTAATCCTAACGCTAATTCGAGCCCTAACCATAAACCTTAACCCAAACCAACCCTAACCTGGACTCTGACCAAAAAATACACCTAGCTCTAAATGGACCTCTACCATAGTCCTAACCTTTATATTAGATCTAGCCATAAACCAAACCCTAAAACTATCCCTAATTGTAACCCTAGAGCTAATAGTAGCCCTAGCCCAAATCTTATCCCTAACCCTAACACAAACCCTAGCCCTCATTGTAGCCCTAAAACTAGCCTTAATCCTAACCCTCACCCTCACCCTAGCCCTATCTCTAATTTTAACCCTTGCTCTAGCCCTGAACCTAGCTATATAACCTCATCCTTGCCCCTAAAATTAACCTTAACAATAGGCCTAACCATAGTCCTAAACCTAACACTAATCCTAGCACTAAGCATAACCCTAATTTAGCCCTAACCTAACCCTAGCCCAAAGACTAACTCCAAATCTCAACTAAGCCCTATTTCTCTTTCTAAACCTATTCGTTACTAAAACCTCACACAAATCCTAACCCTAGCCATAACCCTAACCCTACATCTAACCATAATGCTAAATCTAACCCTGACCTTAAGCCTAAACCTCATTCTACCACTAGCCCTAACACTATTGCTAATCCTAAAACTAGCTGTTACCCTACCCTAGCTCAAAAAAAAAAAAAAATTGAGCAATTGCTCTTACCCTAAACCTTACCATATACCAAACCCTACCACTATAACTAGTCATAGCCCAAGCTCTAATTTGAGTCCTAGGCCTAAAATTAACCCTGACCCAACTCTTACACAACACTAACCCTAGCTCTATATATCACCAAAACACTAAAGCTAATACTAACACAAGATGGAGCCCAAACCCTAACCCTAAAACTAACCTAAATTGTCACCTTAAATTTTACATTGGAAATAGCCCTAACCTTAACACATAAATAGCAAAAATATGAGCCCTAACTAGATTTAACCCTAATCCTAACCCTAACACTAGCCCTAAACCTAACACTAAATGTAGCCCTAACCTCAGCTCTAACCTTATCCCTTATGCTAAGCCAAACCATATCCATAATGCTAAACCTCGTCCTAATCCTAATCCTTAGCCTAAACTAAACACTAACCCTATTAATTGTCCTAACCCTAGCCTTCGTTCTAGATCTAAAACTAACCCAAAACCTAATTAAAAACTTCACCCTTATTCTGACCCTAACACTACTTATAGGTCTAAACCTGACCCTAACCCTAAACTGAAACCTGAAACTAGCCCTACCAGTAAATTTATACCTAAACCAAACCCTACAACTAGTCCTAGACCTAAACCTAATCCTAAATCCAGCGATAACTCTAGCCATAGACCTAAACAAAAACTTAGTCCTAGCCTTAACAATAAACATTAACCTAAAACAAACACTAACACTACCCCTATACCTAGCCCTAGTTCTAAAATTTTGGCTTTCACCCTAAACCTAAGACTTACTTGAAAACTGACGTTGACACTAACACTAAACCTAGCTCTAAACCTGACCCTAAACCAAAATCGAATTTTAACACTAGACCTAGCCATAGCCGTAACCCTAAAACTAGCCCTAATTAGAACCCTAGAAATTATGTTAACCATAGTACTAACCCTAGGCCTAAACCTAACACAAAACTTAGCCCTAATCCAAGGCCTAAACCTACCCTAAGCATAACCCTCACCCTAATCTTAGCACTAACCAGAACCCTAACCCTCAGCTTAGTTCTAAACCTAGCTCAAAGCCTAAGCCTTAGCCTAAACATAACCCAAGCACTATCTCTAATCATAACCCTAACCCTATCCCTAATCCTAATGTTAAACCTAGCCCTAACCTTAGCTCTAACCCTAGCCATTACATTAACTTTAACCCTAACCCTAATGATAACCCTAGCCCTAACCCAAACTAAAACCATAACACAAACCATAAACCTAAACCTAGACCTAACCCTAAACCTAACCCTTGCTCTAGGCCTAACCCTAATTCAAACCCTAACACTTATCATAACGCCAACATTAAACCTACCCCTAAATGTAACCTTAACACTAAAGCTAACCTTACATCTAACTTAATGAATTACCCTAAACCTAAACCTAATCTAACTAAAACCCTATTCCTAACGCTAAACCTAACCCTGACAGTAACCATAACCCTAAACCTAGACCTAACACTAAACCTAACCATCACCATGGACTAACCCTAGCTTAAAACCTAACATTTACCCTAAACTTAACCCTAACCCTACCCTAAGCTAGGGTTACTAGCCTAACCCAAACCCTAACTCAAACTCTATACCTAATCTTAACAATAACCTTAGCCATAAACCTAGCTCTGACCCTCTTTATTATCCTTATGATAACCCTAATCCTAATGCTAACCCTAGGCCTAACCCTAAGCGTTTTGGTGACCTGAAACTTCTCCATTACACTAAACCTACCATGAACCCTAAACCTAACCCTATCCATTACTCTTACCCTAACCCTAATGCTCATTTGAGCCCTATCTTTAAACATTAACCTAAAAGAAACCCTAACCCTAATCCTGACCCTAAAAGTTCACATAACTTTAAACCTGTCCCTTACCCTGAGCCTAACACACTCGACCTAGACAAAAACCTAACCCTAACTCTTCCCCTAAGTGCAACACTAGACCTGACATTAGCCCTAGCCCTAATTCTATACCTAAACCTACAACAAACCCTAGCACTCATTCTAGTCCTAAACCTAGCCTTAATTATATACCTAAACCTAACCCTAGCTCTAACTTTAATTCTAACCCTCACCCTATCTCTAAACCTAGCTATAATGCCATCCCTTATCCTAAAGATAGCCATAACCCTAGTCCTAATGCTAGGCCTAAGCTGAACACTAACCCTAGCCCTAATCTTAGCCTTAATTTAGCCCTATCCCTAAAACTAAACATAACCCTTGCTGTAAGAATAACTCTAACTCTCATCCTAGTCCTATCCCTATTTCTAAACCTTTCCGATACCATAATTCTAACCCAGATCAAACCCTTGTCCTATCCTTAGACTTAGCCCAAACCCTAGATCTACTGCTAACTCCAAATCTAACCCTAACGCTAAGCATAGCCTAACACTAACACTAGTCCTAACCCTAATGTTAATCATATAACTAGGGCTAACCCTAAACCTAGGACTAATACCAAACTGAGTAATACCCCTAAACCTAAACCTTAACTTAAACTAAACCCTAACACTACACATTGACCTAACCCTGGCCTTGATTCGAGTCCTAACTCTAACCATAAATCCTACCCTTGGGCTGGGGATGTGACTCAAGCAGTAGCACGCTCGCCTGGCATGCGTGCTGCCTGGGTTCGATCCTCAGAACCACATAAAAACAAAGTTGTTGTGTTCACCAAAAACTTAAAAAATAAATATTATAAAATTCTCTCTCTCTCTCTCCCTCTCTTTCTGTCTCTCTCTCTTAAAAAAAAAAAAAAAAAAAAAACTTACCCTGACTGTGACTCATATCCTAACAGTCACCCTAGCGCTGAACACCATGCTAAACTTAAATGAATCAATAACTGTAACCCTAGCCCTAATTCAACTCATAAGCCTAACGTTAAAACTATCCCTGACCCTGACTCATATCCTAAGAGTCACCCTAGCTCTAAACACCACCCTCACCTTAAACAGAACCCTAACAGTAAACCTAGGACTTATTTGAGTGCTAACCCTGACCCTAAAACTAACTCTGATTCTTACTCATATCCTAACAGTAACCCTACCTCCAAATATTACCCCAATCGTAAACCTAACCCTTACACTATACCTACCCCAACCCTAACCCCAAAATTAACCCTAATTGTAAACCTAGTTCTTACATTAGCCATTGACTTAACCCTAACACAAAAACTAGCCCTAATCTGAGTCCAAAACCTAGATTTAACCCTTAACCTAAGCCTAAACTTAGCTCTAACCCTAGCTCTAAGTCTGTCACTTACCCTAAGCCAAACACTAACCCTAATGGTAACCCTAGACCTATACCTAATCTTTAGGCTAACCAAAACCTTAACCCTATTAATAGTCCTAAACCTAGTCATCACTCTAGCTCTAACCCTATCCCAAACCCTAATACTTACCCTGATCCTTATTCTGACCCTAACACAAGCCCTCAGTCTAAACCTGACCCTAACCCTAGACCAAACCCTAACACTAGCCAGAGACCTAAATAATCCTAAATCTAGCCTTTATTCTAGCCCTAGAAATAAAACTAAAACTAGCCTTAGCCCTAACAATAACTCTGAACATAACCCAAACACTAACCCTACCCCTAGACCTAAAGCTAGACCTAATTCTGGCTATAACCCTAATTCTAACTCTTACCTGAACATTGGCCCTGCCTTTATAGTAAACCTATATCTAAATCTAACCTTACCCAAAAATCTAAACCTAACACTATACATAGCCATACCCTAACCCTAAAACTAGCCCTAAATATAGCCCTATCTTTTACATTACCCATAGCCCTAACCCTAGGCCTAAACTGAACACAAAACCTAGAGCTAATCCTAAGCCTAAACCTACCCTTAAGCATAACCCTAACCCTAACCCTAGCCCTAACCCTAACCTAACCCTCAACTTAGTCCTAATCCTAGCTCAAAGCCTAACCCTTACCCTAAACATGAACCTACATCTATCCCAAAATGTAACCCTAACCCTAGTCCTAATCCTAACTTTAACCCTAGCCCTAAACCTAGATCTAAACATACTCATTACCCTAAACCTAACCCTAAACCTATTGATAACCCTAGGCCTAAACTTAATGCTATAACTAACCAGGACACTAACCCTAGACCTAACCCTCAAACTCACACTCGCCATAAACTTAAACTTATCTCAAACCCTAACCCTTATCATAAACCTAAACATAACCATAGCTCTAACCATAAGACTAAACCTCTATCTAACCCTAACCATAACCCTAAACCTACATCTACACCTATCCATTATCCTAACCTTAACCCTACCCCTAATGAAGACCTATCCCTAATCCTAAATCTAACCCTAACCGTAGTGTAATCTTATCCCTATACCTAACCCTAAACATAACCCTCACCCTAGGCATTACCCAAGCTCAAAACTTAACCCTTATGCTAAACACAACCATAACACTAACCCTAACCCTAACACTAACTCAAGACCTATTTCTAAATATAAACCTAGCCCTAAACTTAGCCATAAACTATCCATTATACTAACCCTAACCCTTACCCTAATGTGAAACCTAGACCTAACCCTAACCCACAAAATTAGCTAAACCTAACCTGAACCTTAAACAAAATCCTATTATTAGCCTAAATGCTAACTTGAGCCCTAACCCTAAACCCTAACTTTAACCAAACTCTAAATCTGACCCTGATCCTAATAAATCCCCTAGCTCTAAAGCAGAACCCTGCCCCAAAACCTAGCACTTACACTAGACCTAGCCATAACCATAATTCTAAAACTTTCCCCAACTGTAAGACTAGACCTGATATTAGCAATAGCCCTAATAGTAGCCAGATAACTTAACACAACTCACAGCCCTTATCGTAGCACTAAACATACCCTTACTCCTAACCCTAAGCCTAACACTAGCCCTAAACCTAACACTAACCCTAGCCCTAATCTTAGCCCTAATTTAGCCCTATTCCTAAACCTAGCCCTAAACCTAGTCGTAAGACTAACTCTAACTCTCACCCTAGGCCCATCCCTAGTTATAACCAATCTGTTACCAGAACCCTAACCCTAGCCCTAATCCTAGTTATATCCTTAGCTTTAGCCCTACGCTATATCTAACTTTAACCCTAACCCTAAGATTAACCCTAACCCTAACCGTAACTATAAATCTACATTTAACCCTAAGGCTAAACCTAAACCTAACACTAGCCCTAACCCTAATGCTAATCCTAAAACTAGTCCTAACCCTAGCCCTAGCCCCAAAACAAAACTGAACCATAGCCCTAACCCTAACCCTTAAACTAAAACAAACACTAACACCAACCCTAACCTTAGCCCTAATTTGAGTTTTAATGTGAACAATAAAACTAACCCTGACCCTTACTCTGACAATAACACTAACCCTAGCTCTAAACATAACCCTAAACCTAACACTAGACATAGCCCTAACCCTAACCCTAAATTTAGCCCTAAACATAACCCTGGTACTTACATTAGCCATAACCCTATCCCTAGCACTATCTTAACACAAAACCTAGCCCTAATCTGAGCCATAACCCCAGTTTTAACCATAATCCTAACCCTAAACCTAGCCATAATAATAAACACAAATCTAGCCCTAACCCAGCTCTAACCCTATCCTTTGCCATAACCATAACCCTAACCCTAATGCTAACTCTAGTCCTAAACCTAAACCTATCCTTAATCCTAACCCTATCCATTACCCTAAACCAAACTTAGACCCCAAACCTCACCCTAACATTAACCTAACATTAACCCTAATGCTAATTTGAGCCCTAACTTTAAAACTTAACCTATCCTGAACCCTAACTCAGACCCTGAATCTAAAAATACTCCTATCTCTAAACCTGACCCTAACCTTAAATCTAACCCTTACACTACATGTAGCCATAAACCTAACACTAAAATTCTCTTTAACCATAACCCCAAACCTGATATTAGCCCTAACCCTAATCCTAGCCCTAATGCTAAAACAAACCCTAATCCTCATTCTAGCCCTAAAACCTAGCCCTAATCATAAGCGTAAAATTAACCATAGCACTAATCCTAATTCTAACCCTCACCCTACCATTAAACCTAGCTATAACACCATCCCTTATCCTAAACTTAATCCTAACCTATCAATAGACCTAAGCTGAACAGTAACCCTAGCACTAATCCTATCCCTAACTTAACTCTATCCCTAATTTTTAATGATAACCATAGCCCTAAGACTAAAACTCATACTAACCCTATCCATAGTTCTAAACCTATTCCTTACCTAACCCTAACCCTATCCCTAAACGTAGCCATAACTCTAGCCATAACACTTGCCTAACCCTTATTCCCAGTAATAACCCTAGATCTAACTCTAACTCTAATTCTAACACTAACCCTAAGCCTAAGCCTAACATTAACACTAGCCCTAACCCTAACACTAATCATAAAACGAACACTAACCCTAACCCTAGAAGTATAACAAAACCGAGAAATAGCCCTAACACTAAACCTTAACTTAAACCAAAACCTAGCACTACACCTAGACCTAACTCTAACCCTAATTTGAGTCCTAACCATAACTTTAATACTAACCCTGATTTTGACTCATATCCTAACACTCAACCTAGCTCTAAACACCACCTTAACCTTAAAGCAAACAATTAAAGTAACCCTAGCCATATTTCGAGTCCTAACCCTAACCCTAAAACTAACCCTTATCCTGACTATTAACCTAACACTAAGACTACCTCTAAATATCACCCTAACCTTAAAATTAATTCTAACAATAGAGGTTTAACACCTAACTATAATCCAAAATTTAACCCTAACTGTAACCCTAGTTTTTACATTAGCCATAGTTCTAAACCTAGTCCTAACCCTACCACAAAATCTATCCCTAAACTGATCCCTAAACCTAGATTTAACCCTAAACCTTGTTCTAACCCTAATCCTAACCCTAGCTCTAACCCTATCTTTTACCCTAAGCCAAACCCTAACCCTATAGCTAACCCTAATCCTTAACCTAACCCCAAACTTTAGTAGTCCTAACCCTAGCCCTCATTCTACCTCTAACCATAAACCAAACCCTAACCCTCACCCTGACTCTTATTCAGACCCTAAAATTAATCATAAATTTAAACCTGAACCTAACCCTAAACTGAGCCCTAACAATAGTCCTTCTGGTAAACTTATACCTAAACCTAACTCTAACACTAATCTTAGACATAAACTTAATCCTAATTCTAGCCATAACTCGAACCCTAGACCTAAAAAAAAACTAGACCTAGCACTAACAATAATCCTCAGCCTAAGCCAAACACTAACTCTTCCCCTAGACATAAACCGAGTCCTAATACTGCCTTTAACCCTAACAATAACCGTAACGTGAACACTGAGAGTGACACTAATACTATCCCTAGCTCTAAACATCACCCTAACCCTAAATCTAACCCTAAAACTATACCTAGCACTAACATTATCCCTAAAACTAGCCTGAATACTTGTTGTAGCCCTAACATATCACAAAACCTAGCCCTAATCCAAGCCCTACCCGAGCTTTAACCCTAAACCTAAGCCTAATCCTAACCATAGCCCTAACCAAAACCCTAAGTCTAAACCTAGACATAATTCTTAACATAACTCTAGCCCTAACCCTAGCTCTAACCTATCCATTACCCTAATGATAACCCTAGGCCAAACCCTAATCCTATCCCTAATCCTAATCCTATCCATTAACCTACACTTAACCTGAAATTTAAACCTACAACTATCATTACCCTATCCTTAACAATAATGCTAATTCAAGCCCTAACCCTAAACCTTAATCTAACAAAAAACCTAAACCTGAACCTAACCCTAATAATACACCTAGCTTTCAACCTGACCCTAACCATAAACCGAACCCTTACAATAGGCCTAGCTATAAACCTCACCCTAAATCTATCCCTAACTGTGACCCTAGACATGAAATTAGCCCTTCCTCTAATCCTAGTCCTAATCCTAACAAAAACTTAGCCCACATCCTAGCCATAAACTTCACGTTAATCATAAAACTAACCTTAACCCTTACCTAATTCTAACCCTCACCCTAGCCCTAAAACTAGCTAAACTACCCTAAACCTAACTCTAACCCTAAACCCTAAACCTAACTCTAACCCTAAACACTAAACCTAACACTAACTAGCCCTAAATCTAGGCCTAACTCTAACACTAACTCTAGCTCTAATCCCTTCCCTAATTTAGCCTTATCCCTAACCCTAACCCTAACCCTTACTCTAAGACAAACTTTAACTCTTGCCCTATACGTACACCAAGTTCTAACCCAATCACTTATCATCCCCCTAAACTTATCCCTAAACTTATCCCTAACCCTAGCCCTATCCTTAACCCTAACTCAAACTCTAGATCTAAACCTAATGCTAAATCTAACCCTAAAACTTGTTGCAGTCTGGCTGGGTACAAAATAACCAGGAGGTCACGAGCCAGTTATAGGTTCAAACAGAAACTACTTTATTGCCCAAACCCCACGGGAACTCTCCAGAACTCCCCGGAAACTTCACGAGAACCATGGTAACTCAAAAGTAGGGGGCACCCGAGGTAGCAGGAGTCGCCGTATTGCCGCACAGCATAGGTTTATATACACAACTGAAGACACAGCATGTTTCAATTTAGCATCATCCAGTTACAGCAATTAGTCATCATCTTAGTAATTATACACAGCTTAACTTAATTATCATCATTTTAATGGCTCACTGGGTTAATTCTCAACCACTCCTTCTGGCAAAATGCCAGGCACCATCTTGACTTGTTTGTGGCTCTCAACATCACCTATGCCTATACCTCAGACTAACACTAGCCATAACCCTAACACTCATCCTAAAACTAGCCCTAACCCTACCCCTAGTCCTAAAACAAAACCGAGTCATACCTTAACCCCAACCCTTAACCTAAACCAAACCCTAACCTTACACCTAGGTCTAAAACTATCTTTAATTCTAGTCCTAAGTCTAACCTGAAAAGTAATCTGGACACTGACTCTGACCTTAACACTAACTCTAGCTCTAAATATCATAATAAACACAAACCTAACCCTAACCCTAAAGAGAGGGAGAATGAAAATTAGAGAAAATAAAGGGGGGTGAGGTGGGCCTATGCAATTCCTCTATATTAAACTATTCTGGTGATTCAGTTCTTAAACTCCAATTTCATTCAATGTTATTGGTTTCATGTATGTTGAGATTGTGAGGACCAGAGCGAGAAGGGTAGAGGAGAATGGATGAGAAGAGCAAGAATAGAAAAGTCTCCCAGAACTCTGTTTTCTTGCAGTAGGTGGAGTTGTTTACTCGTAGCTTGAGTGTCTTTGCTAAGGGTGGTGGAGGTAGCCAGTTTGAGAGGGCTTGAGCTTCTACCTGGAGCCTCCCTACTCTTAGTCTCTGAGTTGGAAACCAGGTACATGTACAGTTGCTGTTCCACATTGATAGCTATGCCTCCCAAAAGCTTGTGAGAAAAATCTTGAGTTATTACAGCTGGAGGTATTGTACTTGGAATCCTGGTACCTGAGCAGCCACAGAACTGAGCTCGTAGCCATGGCAACTGATAGATGGTGACTAAGGTTTTGCAAGATGGATTCCATCTGTTACCTCTGTAGGGTGTTTGGTGAGGTGGGTGGTTCTGAGGTGACATTTGGCCGTTTCTAGATCTTTGTCTGGTGAGCCACAAACAAAGCTTCTGTGTTCTGTGATACCTACCTTCTGCACTGAGAGCACCTGCACAGTCAAGACTTCCCTCTGAGCCGTGAGCGAACCAGCGGCCAAGACATCTGTCTGTGCCAAGAGCTCACGGGAGGCCAAGACTTCCATCTGAGCGAGAGCACATGCGCAGCCGAGACTTCTGTCTGTGCCTAGAGCTCAAGGGCAGCCGAGACTTCCGACTGAGCCGAGAGCAACCACACAGTTGAGCCTTTCATCTTCAGAAGACATCCAGCGTTTCCCTACTTTTCTTCAAATTTCTATGATATGGGGCAAGATTCATCTTTTACTTAGCCTTACTCTGCTCCACAGGTTTGGGTCTTCTCGGTTCAATGGTTCGCTTTCTGGAACAGTGTGTATTTTAAGATTTTCCTTCATTATGGTTTGCTCCTAAAGCACTCACATGTGAATGAAAATTGAGCTGGAAATCAAATAGGATTGGGAGGAGGTGCTTGAATCTTCACACAATCAGTTCTCGGTGGGCACTCTCTGGTTTCTTTCTTTTGAAGGTAGGCCAAAGGTGAAGCATGCAAAAAGCAACTATATCTGAAAGCCCTTAAGGAGAAAAAAGAGAAATATGTATGTATTGAAATAAGTCTCCCAATGATTTGATCAGATTTCTTAGATATTGGGCAGTAATCATCTTTAACTTGCCACACTAGTCTCCGCAAGTTTGGAATATCTAGGATCAATGGTTTTCTATACAGGCAAAGTTACAGTTATGGTAGGGTTAGGGTTAGGTTTAGAGCTAGTGGTAGGGTTTTTTTTTGTTCAAATATCTTTGATACTGTGCTGGATTCATCTTTTCCCAAGCCTTACTATCCTACCAAGGTTTGAGCCATCTGGGTTCAGTGGTTTGCTGTCAGGAACAGTTTTTATTTTAAGGTTTCACTTTATTCTGACCTATATGGGTAAATGGAAATAGAGCTTGAAATCAAACAGAGTTGGTTTGAAAGTTTGCTTGAAACTTCACACACTCAATCAGTTCTCAGTGTGCATTTTCTGGTTTGTTTCTTGTGGAAGTAGCCCTATGGTGAAATAGAAAGAAATAGCTTTATCTCTGAGTGCTTTAGGAGCTAGCTTCAATAATTTTTTGTTCAAATTACTTTGATACTGTACAGGATTCATCCTTTACTTAGCCTTAGTAGGATCCCCAATTTGGGGCCTTTAAGTTCAATGGTTCACTGTCAAGAACAGTTTGAATTTTTAGGTCTCACTTTATTATGTCCTAGAGGTGTGAATTACAATGAAGCTGGAAATCAAACAGGGTTGGTACTAGCTGCTTGATACGTCACACACTCAATTACTTTTCTGAGAGCACTCTGCTTTCTTTCTATTTAATATAGGCCAAAGGAGAAGCATGCAAAAACAACTTTATCTGAGAGCACTTTAGGAGACAACAAGGAAATAAGCATATAATGAACTACCTCCTGCAATTATTTGGTCAGATTTCTTTGATACTGTGCATGATTAATCTCTTAGCTTTCCCCACTAGGCTTCACAACTTTGGGACTTCTATGATCAAAGGTTATCTTAACAGGTTAGGGTTAAGGTTACAGTTAGGGTTAGGGCTAGGTTTAGACCTAGTGTTAGGTTTAGAGTAGGTTTGTTCAAATTTTCTTGATCATAGGCAGGATTCATCTTTTACCTAGCCTTACTATGTTCCCCAGGTTTGGACCTTCTCAGTTCAATGGTTCGCTGACAGTAACTGTTTTTATTTTGAGGTTTCACTTCATTGTGACCTATATAGTAAAGGGAAATGGAGCTAAAAATCAAAGAGTGTGTGTGTTAGCTGATTGAAACATCACACACTCAATCAGTTACCTGTGTGCACTCTCTGGTTTGTTCCTTGTGAATGTAACACTAAGCTGAAGCATGCAAATCAACTATATCTGAGAATATTTCAGGGGAAAACAGGAAAATAGGCATGTATTCAACTATCTCCCCCAGTTATTTGGTCATATTTCTTGTATGTTGCACAGGATTCATCTATTAGCTGGCCCCAGTAGGCTCTCACATTTGGGACATCTAGGATCAATGATTTTCTAAACAGATTAGGGTTAGGTTTAGGATTAGGATTAGGGCTAGCTTTAGAGCTAATGTTAGGGTTAGAGTTTGTTTTGTTCAAATTTCTTTGATACTGGGAAGGATTCATCTTTTACCTAGCCTTATTTTGTGCCCCAGTTATGGGCCTCCTTTGTTCAATGTTTTGATGTCGGGAATAGTTTGTTTTTATTGTCTCACTTCATTTTGACCTATATGGGTAAATGCAAATGGAGCTAGAAATCAGAAGATTGGTGTTAGCTGGTTGAAACTTCACATACTCAATCATTTGTCTTTGGTCACTCTCTGGTTTCTTCTGTGTGAAAGTAGCTGTAAGATGATGCATGCAAAATAAATTAATCCATGATCACTTTAGAAGAAAACAGGGCAATATGCATGTAGTGAAATACCTACCCCAATTATTTGGTCAGATTTCTTTGATACTGTACAGAATTCATCTATAAGCTTGCCCCCCTAGTCTTCCCAAGTTTGAAACTTTTGTGATCAAAGGCTCTATTAACTGGTTAGGGTTACAGTTATGGTTAGAGTTACAGCAAGGTTTTGAGCTACTGTTAGGGTTAGAGTTAGTTTTTTCAACTTTTTTTGATACTGGGCAGGATTCATCTTTTTCCTTTTCTTAATATTACCCTCCATGTTTGGGACTCATAGGTAAAAGGAGTTGCTCTCAGGAGCAGTTTTAATTTTCATGTTTCACTTCCTTTCGCCCTATAGGGGTGAATGGAAATGGAGCTGGAACTAAGACAGGGTTTGTGCTAGCTGCTTGAAATTTCACACACTCAATCAGTTCTCAGTGCAATTCTCTCATTTTTTTCTTGTAGAAGTAGCCCAAAGCTGAAGTAGAAAGAAACAGCTTTATCTGTGAGCACTTTAGGAGCCAGCTTCAAAATTTTTCCCTTTGATTGTTTTGCTACTGTACAGGATTAATCCTTTTCCTAGCCTTAGTAGGATCCCCAAGTTTGGGGCTTCAAGGTTTGCCAGTTCACTGTCAGAAACAGTTTGAATTTTTAGATTTCACTTTATTATTGTCTATAGATGTGATTGAAAATGGAGCTGGAAATCAAACAGGGTTAGTACTAGCTGCTTGAAACTTCACACACTCAATCAGCTCTCTGTGGGCACTCTCTGGGTTGTTCCTTGTGAAAGTACCATAAAGTGAAGCATGAAAAAATAATTTGTCCAAGAGTACATTAGGAGAAAACAGGGAAATATGAATGTACTGAAATACCTCCCCCAGCTACTTCGTCAGATTTCTTTGATACTTTGCAGGATTCATCTGTTAGCTTGACCCACTAGGCTCCTTTATTTGTGGACTACTATGATAAATGGTTCTCTAAAAAGGTTAGGTTATGTTTAGTATTAGGTTAGGGCTAGGGTTACAGCTAGTGTTTTGTTAGATTTAGTTTTATTTAAATTTCTTTGATACTGGGCAGGATTCAGCTTTTACATAACCTTACTGTATTCCCAGGTTTGGGCCTCTTTGGTCAAAAGTTCACTATCTGGAACAGTTTGTAATTTAATTTTTCACTTCATTTTGATCTATATGGGTAAATGTAAATGGATCTAGAAATCAAACAGGGTTGCTGCTTGCTACCTAAAACCTCACACACTCAATCAGTTCTCTATGGGCATTCTTTGGTTTATTCTTTGTGAAGGTAGCCCTAAGATGAAGAATGCAAAGCAATTTTATGTGAGAGCACTTTAGGAGAAAACAGGGAAATATGCATGTACTGAACTACCTTACCAATTATTTGATACTGTGCAGTATCCATCTCTTAGCTTGCCCCACTAGGCTCTCCAAGTGTGGGATTTATAGGATCAAAGGGACTCTAAACAGGTTAAGGTTAGTGTTAGGGTTAGTGTTAGCTTGCCCCACTAGGCTCCCCAAATGTGGGATTTCTAGGATCAAAGCAACTCTAAACAGGTTAAGGTTAGTTGTTAGGGTTAGTGCTAGGACCAGTATTAGACCTAGTGTTAGAGTTACAGTTAGATTTTTTCAACTTTATATGATACTGTGCAGGATTAATCATTTTCCTATTTTGACTATACTCCAAATGTTTGGGCCTCCTATATGAAAGGTTTGCTTTCAGGAACAGTTTCAATTTTCATGTTTCTCTTCTTTTTGCCCTATAGGGGTGAATGAAAATGAAGCTAGAAATCAAACAGGGTTTGTTCTAGCTGCTTGAAACTTCACACATTCCATCAATTTTCAGTGAGCATAATCTGGTGTTTCTTGTGGAAGTATCCCAAAGCTGAAGTTAAAAAAAAAAAAAAAAAAAACAGCTTTATCTCTGAGTGCTTTAGGAGCAAGCAAAACAGCCATGCACTGAAAGAGCTTCAAATTTGTTTGTTTGGATAAGTTTGGTACTGTAGAGTATTCATCCTTGATCTAGCCTTAGTAGGCTCCCCAAGTTTGGGACTTCAAGGTTCAATAGTTCAGTGACAGGAACAGTTTGAATTTTTAGTTTCACTTCGTTATGGCCTACAGGTATGAATGGAAATGGAGCTGGAAATCAAACAGTGTTGGTGCTAGCTGCATGAAACTTCACACACTCAATCACTTCTCTATGGGCATGCTCTGCTTTTTCCTTGGGAAAGTACCTTAAGTTGAAGTATGAAAGAACAATTTACCCATTAGCAGTTTAAGAGAAAACAGGGAAATATGAATGTACTGAAATATGTCCTTCAATTATTTCATCAGATTGCTTTGATACTGTGCAAAATGTGTCTGTTATCTTGTGCCCCTGGGCTCCCCAAGTTTGGGACTTCTATAATCATAGGTAATCTAAACAGTTTAGAATTAGGTTAGGGTTAGTGTTAGATCTAGTGTTAGAATTAGAGTGAATTTTGTTCAAATACACTTGAAACTTGGCAGAATTCGTCTTTTATATAGCCTTACTATTACTTACAGTTTATCCAAGAGTACTTTAGGAAAATGCAGGGAAATATGCATGTACTGAAATACCTCCCCCAATTATTTGGTCATATTTTATTGATACTACTCAGGATTCTTCTGTTAGCTTGCTGAACTGGGCTCCCCAATTTTTGGAATTGTATTATCAAGCTCTATAAACAGAATAGGCTTAGTTTTAGGATTAGGGTTAGGGCTAAGGTTAGAACTAATGTTAGGGTTAGAGTTAGTTTTGTTCAAAACTATTTGATACTGCACACAATTTCTCTTTCACTTGGCCTTCCTGTTTTCCCCTGGTTTGGGCCTTCTCGGTTCAATGGTTTGTTTTTAGGAAAAGTGTGTATTTTAAAGTTTCACTTTATATTGTCCTATTGGGTAAATGAAAATAGAGCTGGAAATCAAACAGGGTTGGTGATAGCTGCTTGAAATTTCACACACTCAATCTGTTCTCTGTGGGCACTCTCTCGTTTCTTCCCAGTGAAAGTTTTCCAAAGCTGAGACATGCAAAAGAACATTATAAAAGAGCACTTTAGGAGAAAACAGGGAAATATGTATGTACTGAACTACCTCTCCCAATTATTTGGTCAGATTTTTTTGATACTTGGCAGGATTCATCTGTTAGCTTCCCCTAATGGCTTCCCCAAGTTTGGAAATTCTATGATCAAAGTTTGCTTACATGTTAAGGTTAGGTTTAGGTTTAGGGTTAGGATTAGAGCTATGGTTAGAGCTATTGTTAGGAGTAGCAATAGGTTTTTTTTTTAAATTTCTTTGATACTTGGAAAGATTCATCTTTAACTAGCCTTACTATGCTTGGCAGTTTTGAGCCTTCTTATTTCAATAGTTAGCTGTCAGGAACACTTTCTATTTTAAGGTTTCACTTCATTTTGACCTATATGGGTAAATGAAATTGGAGTTAGAAAACAAACAGGGTTTGTGCTAGCTGCTTGAAATTTCATACACTCAATCAGTTCTCTGTGGGCACTCTCTGGTTTGTTTCTTGTGAATGTAGCCCTAAGCTGAAGCATACAAAGCAAGTTTATCTGACAGTACTTTAGGAGAAAAGAGAAAAATATGAATATACTGAAATACCTCCCCCAATTATTTGGTCATATTTCTTTGATACTGTGCAGGCTTAATCTGTTAGCTTGCCGCATTAGGATCCCGAATTTTGGGACTTCTATTATCATAGGTTCTTTAAACAGTTTATGGTTAGGGTCAGAGATAGCATCAGATCTAGCATTAGAGTTACAGTTAGATTTGTTCTATATATATATATATATATATATATATATATATATATATATATATATATATATATATATATATATATATATATATATATATATATTTGTTACGGGCCAATATTCATCTTTTTCTTACCTTCTTATATACCCCAGGTTTGGACTTTCTCAATTCAATTTTTCACTGTTAGAAACAGTGTATATTTTAAGGGTTCACTTCATTTTGACCTCTATGAGTAAATGGAAGTGGAGTTCCAAATCGAACAGTGTAGGTGCTAGCTGCTTGAAATTTCACATACTCAATCAGTTCTCTGTTGGCACTTTCTGATTTCTTTCTTGTGAAACTATTCCAATGGTGAATCATGCAAAAACAACTTTATCCAAGAGCACTTTAGGAGACAACAGGAAAATATGCATGTACTTAAGTTTCTCCCTCAATCATTTGGTCTAGTGTAGGGTATATGTTAAGTCTAGGGGTAGGGTAAGTGTTGGGTTTAGGTTATGGGTTATTTTTTAGGGCTAGAGAGAGTTTTTTTTTAGATCTAGGGATAGAGTTATAGCTATATTTAGGATTAGCTTTGGGTCTAGGTCTAGTGTTAGGGTTAGGTATAGATATAGATTTACCCATAGTTAGGGTTTGGTTTAGGGTTAGGGTCAGGTTTAGACCTAGGGTTACTGTTAGGGTCACAATAAGGGTCAGGTTTAGAGTTAGAGCTAGAATGAGGGCTAGGGATAGGACTAGTAATATGCTTAGAGTTTAAGTTAGGCTAAGCATTAGGGCCAGTGTTAGGGTTATGTTTAGGCTAAGATATGTGTTATAGCTAGGTTTAAATGTAGGGTGAGGTTTATAATAAGGGTTAGGGCTGGGGTTAAGGTTAGAGTGAGGGTTATGATTAAGGCTAGGTATAGGGCTAGGATGTAGGCTAGGTTTTGTTGTAAGGTTAGGTCTAGAATTAGAGCTATGGCTAATGTAATGTCTAATGTTACAGTTAGGGGTAAATTTGGGATTATGTTTATGTCTCGGTCTAGTTAAGGATTAGGTTTAGGGTACAGGTTAGTTTTAGAGCTAGGTAGATTTTTAGGGTCAGGATCAGGGTTAGGGTTTGTTTTAGGTTAAGGTGTGGGGATAGGGCTCAAATGAGCATAAAGGTTAGAGTTAGGGTTAGGATAATGAATAGGGTTAGGTTTAGGTCCAGGGTAGGTTTAGGGTAATGGAGAGGTTTAGGGTTAGCAATAGGGTTAGGGTTAGGCCTAGCATTAGCAATAGGGTTAGGATTGGGGTTAAGATAATGGATAGGATTAGAGCTAGCATTAGGGGTAGGGTTATGGTTAGGATTAGGGCAAGAGTTAATGTTAGGTTTTGGATTAGTGCTAGAAATCCTAGCTTAGGTAGGGTTAGGGTTAGGTTTAGGGTAAAGATTAGGTTTTCAGCTAGGGTTAATCCTAAGGTGAGGGTTGGGTTTAGTGTTTTTCTATGGTTAGGGTTAGGTTAATGTCAGGGTTAGGTTTAGGATTAGGGGTAGGGTTTTCTTTAGGGTTAGGGTTATGTTTAGAGTAATAGATTGTGTTAGACGTGGGGATAGTTTTAGGGTTAATTTTAGTTTTAGGGCCAGATTTACTACTGGATTTAGGGTAAGGGTTAGGATTTGAGTTAGGATTAGTGCTACAGCAAGTGTTAGGTTTATGGTTTGGATTAGGGTTTCAGTTATGGTAAAGGCTTGGGTTATCATTAGGGTTAGGATTTGAGTTAGGGTTAAGGCTAGGGTTAGGGGTAGGGTTAAGGTTAGAATTAGGGTTAGGCTTAACGACAGGGCTAGGGTTATGTTTAGGCAAAGGTTTAGGCTTTGAGCTAGTGTTAGGTCTATGGTGAGGGTTAGGGTGATGGTTAAGACTAATGTTAGGGTTAAGGATATGCTTAGGATAGGTTTAGGCTTCAGATTAGGGCTAGGTTTTGAGTTAGGTTTAGGCCTTGTGTTAGTGCTATAGGTAATGTAATATCTAGGGTTCTAATTAGTGTTGTTTTGGCATTAGGGTTATGGGTAGGTCTAGTGTTAGGTTTAGATTTTGCTTTAGGGTAATGTTTAGAGCTAGGTTTTGTGTAAATGTTGGGGTCAGTGTTCAGGTTAGAGTTAGGGTTAGGGTGAAAGCCAGAATTAGGACTAGGTTTAGGTTTAAGGGTAGTGTTAGTGTTTGGTTTAGGTTAAGGATTATTTTTAGGGCTAGGACTAAGTTTTTGTTTAGGTCTAGACCTAGAGCTATCACTAGATTTCAGATTAGTTTAGGTCTAGGTCTAGTGTTATGCTTTGGTTTAGGTAAAAGTTTACTGGTAGGGCTTTTTCAGGATTCAGTTTAGGGTAAGGGTGAGGTTTATATCTATAATTAGTGTTATGGTCAGAATAAGAGTGAAAAATAGAGTTAGGTTTTGGGTTAGGGTTAGAGCTAAAATGAGGGCTATGGTTAGGACTAGTACTAGTGTTATGGTTTGGTTTACGCTATGGATTAGAATTAGGACTAGGGTTAGCATTAAGGATAGGATTTGGCTTAGGGTAAGGGATACGGTTAGAGTTAGGTTTAATGCTAGGGTTAGGGTTAGGGTTAGGGCTAGGTTTAGGGTTAGGGTTAGAATTAATCTAATTTTAGGGCTCACATTAGGGCTATTTTTGTGTTAGGGTTAGGGCTACAGGTTGGCTATGGCTAATGTAAGAACTAGGGTCATGATTAGGGTTAGTTTTAGGGTTAGTTTTTGCGCTAGGTCCAGTGTTAGCATTAGCTTTAGGTTTAGGGTGATACTTAGAGCTAGAGTTAGTGTTTGGATCAGGTCAGGGTTAGTTTTAGGCCTAGGACTCAAATTAGAGCTAGTGTTATGGCTAGTTGTAGGGTTAGGGATTGGTTTAGGTTAAGGTGTAGGTTTAGGGCAATGGCTTGGTTTTGTTTTAGGGCTAGGGTGAGGGTTAGAACTAGTTGTAGAGTTAGCGATAATGTTCAGCTAGTGCTAAGGTGAGGTTTAGACTTAAAGTTAGGGTTAAATTCAGAGTTATGTTTAGATATAGGGATAGGGCTATGGCTAGGGTTAGGGCTAAGGTTAAGGTTATGATAATGGATTGGGTTAGAAACAGAAATAGGTCTAGGTTGAGAATTAGATTTAATCTTAGGGCTAGGCTTATGGGTTCGGTTAGGGTTAGTGCTAAATTTGGCCTAGGATTAGCATTGACATTAGTGTTATGGTTAGGCCTATTGTTAGGGCTAGGGATAGTGTTAGTGTTAGTGTTAGGGATAGTTTTAGTGGTAAGGATGGGGTTATAGCTAGGTTAAGGGCTAGATTGATGATTAAAATTAGGGATAGTGATAGGGTGAGGTTTCAGGTTAGGATTAAGTCTCGGTTTAGGACTAGGATGAGGGCTAGGGTTTATGTTAGTGTTAGGTCTAGAATTAGGGCTAGGACTAATGTCAGTTCTAGGGTTATGGTTAGGGATAGTGTTAGGTTTAGGTTTATGTCTAGATCTAGTGTAAGTGTTAGGTTTATGGTAAGGATCAGGTTTAGAGCTAGGTGTATTATTAGGGTCAGAGTCTGGTTTAGGGTTTGGTTAGGTTCAGATTTAGGGTTAGGACTCGAATTAGTGTTATGGTTAGGGTTAGGGTTCGAGTAATGAATAGGGTTAGGATTAGGGTTCAGTTTAGGTATAGAGTAATGTATAGGGTTAGTGTTAGCATTAAGGGTTAATGTTAGGCCTAGGGTTACCATTTGGGTTATGCTTAAGTTTAGGGTAATGAATAGGGTTAGTGCTAGTGTTAGGGCTTGCATTAAGGTTAGGGTTTTGGGTAGGGTAGTGTTAGGGTCAGAATTGTTTTGAGGTTTATAGCTAGCATTAGGGCTATGGGTAATGTAAGAGCTAGGGTTATGTTTATGACTAGTTTTAGGTTTAGGGTTATGGATAAGTCTAGTGTTATGGTTAGGTTTTGTGTTAGGATAAGGTTTATAGCTAGGGTTTGTGTTTGGGTAAGGGTCAGTGTTTGGGTTAGCATTTGGTTTACCGTTAGGGCCAGAATTAGAACTAGGGTTAAGTCTAGGTGTATGGTTAGTCTTTGTGTTATATTAATGGTTATTGTTAGGGCTAGGGCTAGGTTTTTGTTTAGGGCCAGGGCTAGAGTTATGGCTATATTTAGGATTAATTTTAGGTCTAGTGCTAGTGTTATGGTTAGGTTTATTTATAAGTTTAATGCTAGGGCTAGTGTTAGGGTTCGGTTTAGGGTTAGGGTCAGGCTTATACCAAGGGTTAGGGTTAGGGTCAGAATAAGGGTCAGGGATAGGCTTATGGTTTGGATTAATGTTAGAGATAGATTGAGGTCTAGAGTTAAACCTAGTAATAGAGTTACTGTTTGGGGTAGGCTAAGTATTAGGATTAGGTCTAGGGTAGCATTATGGTGAGGGTTTGGCTTAGGGTAAGTATTAGGTTTAGAGCTGTGGTTAGGATTATGTTTAGGGCTAGGGTTAGTGTTAGGGATAGGGTTAAAGCTAGGGTTGGGCTCATATTAGGGCTAGGTTTTTGTTAGGGTTAGGGCTACAATTATGGCTAGTTTTAGGGTTAGGTTTAGGGCTAGGTCTAGTGTTCGGGTTGGGTTTACAGTTAGGGTGAATTTAGGTTTAGTTTAGAACTAGGGTTAGTTTTATGGTCAGAGTCATGGTCAACATTATTTGTAGGGTTAGGGTTAGGACTCGAAATAGGGCTAGGGTTAGGGCTAGGTTTATCGTTAGAATTTGGTTTAGGTTATGGGTTAGGATTAGGGATATAGCTCAGTTTACTTTGAGAGCTATGGCTAAGGTGAACTAGTTTTCACATTACCATTAGGGTAAGGGCTAGTGTTAGGGTGAGGTTTAGCTTTAGGTTTAGGGTTAGATTTAGATTTAGGGTTAGATCTAGGTTTAGGGCTAGGGCTAAGTTTAGGGCTACGTTTGGGCTAGGACTAGGGCTAGGCTTTGTGTTATGTTAAGGGATAGTGTTATAACTAGGAATAGGGTTAGGGCTAGGGTGAGAGTTAGTCTTAGGGCTTAGGACATGGTTGGTTTAGGGTTAGGGCTAAATTAAGGCTAGGATTAGAGCTAGGGTTAGTATAAGGGCTAGGCCTTAGTTTGGGGCTAGAATTAGGATTAGGATGAGGGTATGATATGATGTTATATTTAGGTTAGGGCTAGGGCACCAATTATATTTAGGGTTATGGCTAATGTTAGGGTTAGGGTGAGGGTTAAGGCTAGGTTTAGGGACAATATTTGACCTACAGTTTTTTGTTAGAGTTAGGGTTAGCATTAGGTCTAGGGCTAATTTCAGGACTAGGGTTATTATGTTTAGGGATTGTTTAAGGGTTAGGTTTATGGATAGGTATAGTGTAAAGGTTATGTTGAGGGATAGGGTCAGTTACAGAAGTAGGGTATAGTTAGGGTCATGGTCAAGATTAGGGTTTGTTTAGGGTAAGGTTTAATTTTAGGGCTAAATTAGGGCTAGGATCAAGTCTATGATTTGTGTAAGGGTTAAGTCTAGGGTTAGTGTTAGGTTTAGATTTAGAGGAAGGGATGGGGTTATAGCCAGTTTCAGAACTAGGGTGAGGGATAAAATTAGGGATAGGGCTAGAGTTATGTTTTGGTTTAGGATCAAGGCTAGGTTTAGGGCTAGGATGAGGGCTAGTGTTTGTGTTAGGGTTAAGGCAAGAATTAGGGCTAGGGCTAATATCAGATCTAGGTTTATGGTTAAAAATAGTTTTAGGGTAAGGTTTATGGCTAGATCTCTTGTCAGAGTTTGGTTTAAGGTTAGGTTCAGATTTAGAGCTAGGGGTAATATAATAGTGTCAGGTATTGAGTTTGTATTAGGTTAAGGTTTAGGATGAGGGCTCAAATTAGCATTAGAGTTAGGGTAGGTTTACTGTAATGTATAGGTTTAGGTTAGGTTCAGGTTAGGTTTAGGGTAATGGATAAGGTTAGGATTAGGCCTAGGGTTAGCATTAGTTTTATGGCTATCATTGGGGTAATGGATAGGGTTACAGTTAACGTTAGGGCTAGGGTTATGTTTAGGATTAAGGATAGACTTAACATTAGGTTTAGGGTTAAGGCTAGGATTAGATTTAGGTTATGGGTTAGGGTTTGAGCTAGTGTTGTTGCTAAGGCTAGGGTTATGTTTAGGGTTAGGTCTATGGTTAGGGTTAGTATTAGGTTTAGGGCTAGGGTTATCACTAAGGTTAGGGTAATGGACATGTTTAGATGTCAGGTTAGGGTTAGGGTTAGCTTTATGTTTAGGACTTGGTTTAGTTTTAGGTTTAGTGTAACTGTAAGGGTTTTATGTAGGTTAGGACTATGGCAATGGCTAGGTCTATGGTTAGGTCTGGTGTTAGGTTTATGGTTTGGATTAGAGGAGGTTTAGGTTTAGTGCTAGGGTTTTCATGAGGTTTATGGTTAGAGTTAGGGTTAAGGCTTGGGTTAAGTTTAGAATTAGGGGTAGGTTTAGTGTTAGTGTTAGGCTATGGATTTTCTTACGGTTAGGTTAAGGGTAAGGGTCAGGGATTGAGTAAGTGCTAGGGCTATGTTTGTTGAGGGTTCAGGTGGGAATCAGAGCTAGGGATAGAGTTAGTGTTAGGTTTAGCACTAGGGTTAGCATTAGGTTTAGGGTAATGGTTAGGGTAATGGAGAGAGTTAGAGCTAGGGTTTGGACTATGGTTATGGTTAGGATTAGGTTTAGGATTAGAGTTAGGGGTTGGGCTAGGGTTTGTTTAATGTAAGTGTTAAGGTTTGAGCCAGAGTTGGGGCTAGAGCTAGGTCGAGGGTTATGTTTAGTGTTATATCTAGGGATAAGATTACAGTAGATCTAGGGTTGGGGATAGGGTTCAGATTATCATTAGGGTTAGGATAAGAGTTTGGGTAATGAATTCGGTTAGATGTAGGTTTAGGTTTAGGGTTAGGTTTTGATTTGGTTTCAGGGTTAAGTTGAAGGCATGGTTAGGTTTAGGTTTCTGGTATGGGTTAGGGTTTGAGCTAGGGCTAGGGCTATGGCGAGTGTTAGGTTTAGGGTTAGGTCTAAGATTAATTTTCTGGTTACGGTTAGGGTTAGGGTTATGGCTAGGGTTATCAATAGGTTTAGGGTAGGGTTAGGGTAATTGGTAGGTTTAGAGCTAGGTTTAGCGATAGGGTTAAGATTAGGGTTAGGGCTATGTTTAGGGTTAAATTTAGAAATATGTCTAAGTTTATATTTAGGGTAAGAGTTAGGCTTTGAGTAAGGTTTAGGACTAAGGCTAGGGTTAGTGCAAGGGTTAGGCCTAGGGTTAGGGTTAGGGTTATGCTTAGGGCTAGGTTTATGCCTAGGATTTGCTCTAGGTTTTGTGTTAGTTTAAGGCATAGGATTAGGGCTATGGGCAATATAAGAATTATATTTATGATTAGGGCTAGTTGTAGAGGTAGGGTTATGTCTAAGTTTAGTGTTAGATTTAGTATTTTGGTTAAAGTCAGGTTTATAGATAGCTTAGTGTTAAATGCAGGGTCAGTGTTCAGGTTAGAGTTAGAGTTAAGGTTAAAGCCAGAATTAGGACTAGGTTTATGTCTAGGGGTATGTTTAGTCTTTGCGTTAGGTTAAGAGTTATTATTTTTAGGGCTAGGGCTATGTTTTTGTTTAGGTCTAGGGATAGAGTTAAGGCTAGATTTAGGATTAAGTTTAGGTCTAGGGCTAGTGTTAGGGTCATGTTTAGGTATAAGGTTACTTGTAGGGATAGTGTTAGGTTTTGGTCTATGTATAGGGTCAGGTTTAGACTTAGGGTTAGTGTTATGGTCAGAATAAGGGTCAGGATTAGGATTAGGGTTAGAGCTAAAATGAGGTGTAGGGTAAGGACTTTGTATAGGGTTAGTGTTTTTATTAGCCTAAGGATTAGGTATAGGTCTAGGGTTACCATTAGGGTTAGGGTTTTGCTTAGGTTTATGGATAGAGTTAGAGCAAGTGTTAGGGATAGTGGTATGGTTAGGATTAGGGTTAAAGCTAGGTTTAGGGCTAGGATTAGGGCTAGTTTTTGTGTTAGCATTAGCTAGGGCTAGGGCAACGAGTAATATAAGAACCAGTGTTACAATTAGAGTTATCTTTTGGGTTAAGGTTAAGGGTAGTTCTAGTGTTAGGGTTAGGTTTAAGGTTAGGATGAATTTAGATCTAGGGTTATTGTTAGGATAGGAGTCAGAGAAAGGGTTAGTTTTAGGGTTTGGGTTAGGACTCTAATTAGAGCTAGGTTTACTGTTAGGGTATGGTTTAAGGTTACAGTGGTGTTTAGAGCTAAGGTGAGTGTTAGAATATGAGTCAGGGTCAGGATTAGTTTTAAGGTTAGGGTTAGGACTTGAATTAGGGCTAGGATTAATTCTAGGTGTAGTTTAGGGTTTGGTTTATGTTAAGATTTAGCATTAGGTCTATTGCTCAGTTTTGTTTTAGTCCCAGGGTTAGGGTTAGGGCTAGTTTTATGATTAGTATTAGGGTTAGGGCTAGTGTTAGTGTTAGGCTTAGGCTTATGGTTAGGAATACATTTAGAGTTAGGTTTAGATCTAGGGTTAAGCTAGGACTAATGATAGAGCAAGGGTTAGGACTAGGGTTAGAGTCATGGTAAGGGATAGGTTTAGAACTATGATAGGGCTAGTGTGAGAGAGTTTATTTTTTTAGTTCTAGGATTAGGGTTAGGTTTGGGGATAAGATTAAATTAGGTCTGGGATTATGGTTAGGGATAGTGTTCAGCTTAGGCCTAGCGATAGGTTTATGGTTATAGTTATGTTTAGCATAAGGGATGGTGTTATAGCTAGGTTTAGAGGTGGGGTGAGGGTTAAGTAGGGTTAGGGCTAGGGTTAGACTTAGGGTTATGATTAAGGCTAGGTTTAGGGCAAGGGTGAGGGCTAGTGTTTGTTTAGGGTAAGTTTCAGGTTTTGAGCTAGGGGAATTTTTAGGTTTAGGGTCAAGGATAGGGTTTGGTTTAGGTTAGGATTTAGGTTTAAGGCTCGAATTAGCATTAGGGTTAGTGTTAGGGTAATGATAGGGTTCGGTTTAGGGTTCAGGTTAGGTTTAGGGTAATTGATAGAGTTAGCATTATCAATAAGGTTAGGTTTAGGCTTAAGTATAGTATTAGGTTATGGGTTATCATTAGGGGCCTGGGTAGGATTATAGCTTAGGTTAGAACTATGGCTATGGTTAGGAATAAGTCTTGAGTTATGGTTTTGTTTAGGTTTAGAACTTGGGTTACTTCAATGGTTATATTTAGTGTAAGGGTTATGTTTTGAGCTAGGTTAGGGCTAGGGCAATGGTTAGATTTAGGTTTATGTCTACAATAAGATTATGGTAGGGTTAGTGTTAGTTTTAGGGTTAGGGCTAGGGTTATCATTAAGGGTTTAGGGTTGGGATAATGGATAGGGTTAGATAAAGGGTTAGGTTTAGATTTTGGTTTAGGGTTAGGATTAGGGCTATGGTTGTGTTTAGGTTTATGGTTAGGTTTAGGATTTGAGTTATGTTTAGGGCTATGCTGAGTGTTAAATTTAGGATTATGTCTGGGGTCAGTTGTCCATTTAGGGTTAGGTTTAGAGTAGGGTTTGGCTAGGATTATCAATAATATTAGGCTTCTGGTTAGGGTAATGGGTAGGTTTTGAGCTAGGTTTAGGGCTAGGGGTAAGTTAGGATTAGGGCTATGGTCAGGGTTAGAGTTAGGGATAGGTCTAGGTTTATGTTTAGGGTAAGGGTTAAGCTTTGAGCTTGGTTTAGGAATAAGGCAAGGGCTAGGGTTAGGATTAATGTTACACTTAGGGTAGGTTTAGGCCTCGGATTAGCTCTTTGTTTAGTGTTTGGTTTAAGCTAGGGTTAGGGCTATGGGTAATTTAAGAACTAGGGTTATGATTAGGGCTTGTTTTAGTGTTAGAGTTAAGGCTGGGTCTCGATTAGGATTAGGTTTTGATTAGGGTCAAGTTTAGAGGAACATTTAGTGTTAAAGGCAGTGTCAGTGTTCAGGTTAGAGTTAAATTTAGGGTTAAAGACAGAATTAGGACTAGGTTTATGTATAGGTTATGGTTATTGATTGGGTTAGGTTAAGTGTTATTGTTAGGTGTAGGGCTAGGTTTTTGTTTAGGTCTACATCTATAATTAAGGCTATATTAAGGATTAGGTTTAGGTCTAGGGCTAATGTTAGGGTTAGGTTTAGGTATAAGTTTACCAGTAGGGCAGTGGGGGGCTTAGGATTAAGGGTAAGTTTTAGACCTCAGGTTTGTGTTATGGTAAGAATAAGGGTCAGGGTTAGGCTTAGGGTTTGTGATAGGGTAAGGGCTATTATGAGATCTAGGGTTAGGACTATTAATAGGGTTAGAATTTGTTTAGCCTAGGCTGGGGCACTAGCTCAGTGGTAGAGCACCTGCCTCACATGTGTGAGGCATGGGGTTCAGTCCTCAGAACCACATTAAAAAAAAAATAACGTTGTTGAGTCCATCTATAACTAACTAAATAAATAAATAAATAAATAATTAAAAAAAATAATAAAAAGATTTTGTTTAGCCTAAGGATTAGGAATTGGTCTAGAGTTACCATTAGGGTTAGGGTTTTGCTTAGAGTAAGGGATAGTTTTAGAGCTAGGTTTAGGACTAGGTTTAGAGTTAGGGTTAAATCTAGGTTTAGGGCTATTTTTTGTGTTAGGTTTAAGGCTAGGGTTAGGAAAATGGCTAGTATAAGAACTAGGTTTACAATTAAGGATAGTTCTACTGTTAGGCTTAGGGGTAGGTCAAGTTTTAGGATTAGTTTTATGGTTAGAGTGATATTTTATGCTATGTTTAGTGTTAGTATATTAGTCAGGTCAGGGTTAGTTTTAGGGTTAGGATTAGGACTCGAATTAGGTCTAGGATTAATGTTAGGATTTGGTTTAAGTTTAGGGTGGTGTTTAGAGTTAGAATGAGTGTTAGGATATGAGTCAGGGTAAGGGTTATTTTTAAGGTTAGGATTAGAACTCGAATTAGGGCTAGGGTTAGGTCGTGGTGGAGTGCTAGATTTTGGTTTAAGTTAAGGTTTAGTGTTAGGCCTGTTGCTCAGTTTTGTTTTAGTGCTATGGTTAGGATTAGGGCTAGTTTTATTATTAGCATTAGGTTTAGGGCTAGGGTGAGGGTAAGGGCTAGGATTAGGGCTAGGGTTTGTGTTAGGTTTAGGGCAAGCATTAGGACTAGGGCTAATATCGGGTCTAGGTACATTTAGGGATAGTTTTAGGGTTAGGTTTATGGCTAGGTAAAATTTAAGGGTAAATTTTATGGAAAGGTTCAGGTTTATAGTTAAGGGTATTTTTAGGGTCAGGGACAGGTTTAGAGTTTGGGTTAGGTTAAGGTTTAGGTCTAGGCTCGAATTGGCATTAAGGTTAGAGTTAGGGTTAGGGTAGTAGGGTTAGATATAGTGTTCAGGTTAAGCTTAGGGTAATGGATACATTTAGGGTTTGTGATAGCTTTAGGGTAGGCCTATTGTTAGCATTTGGGTGATGGTTATCATTAGGGTAATTTATAGTGTTAGACATAGGGTTAGGGCTACTGTAATGCTTACTAAATGGACTAGAGTTAAGGTTAGCATCTGTGTTAGGGAGAGGGTTAGGGTTTGGATTAGGTTTAGTGTATGGTTTAGATATTTAACTAGGGTGAGTGCTAGGGATAAATTTTATTTAGGGTTTCATCTAGGGTTACGGTATGGTTAGTGTTAGGATTAGTGTTAAGGTTAGGGTTATCATTAGGCTTAGGGTAATTGATAGGGTTGGATATCAGGTTAGAGTTAGGATTAGGTTTACGATAAGGGTTAGGGTTTGAGCTAAGTATAGGTTTAGGGTTAGGGTTAGCTTTATAGTTAGTTCTAGGTTTAGGTTTATGTTTAGGGTTAGGGTAGGTTCAGTTTTATGTCTAGTGCTATTATTAGGTTAGATTTAGGGTTAGTGTAATGGGTAGGGTTCAAGCTAGGGTTATGGCTAGTGTAAGGTTTGGATTAAGGCTCAGTTTAGGGTTAGGTTTAGGCCTTGGGTTAGTGTTAGTGTTAGGTTAAGGATAATGGTTAGGGATTGATTAGGGTTAGGGATACGGTGAGGGTTAGGGTTAAAGTCAGGTCTTGGGTAGGGTTAGTGTTAGGGTTTGCATTAGGTTTAGGGTTAGTGTTAGGTTTAGCATTAGGTTTAGGGTTATGTTTAGGGTAATTGATAGAGTTAGAGCTAGTTTTGGGGATATGGTTATGGTTAGGATTAGGGCTAGGGTTAGGGTGAGGTTTTGGGTTTGTGCTATGGTTTAATTTAGGGTAAGGTTTATAGTTTCAGCTTGGTTTAGGGCTAGAGTGTGGGTTAGGTTTAGGGTAAGGGCTAGGTTTATGGTTAGGGTTATGATTAGAATTAGATTTAAAGCTAGGATTAGGGCTAGGTTTTGTGTGAGGTTTAGGGCTAGTGTTAGGTGTACGGTTAGTGTAAGAGCTAGGGTTATGGTTATGGCTACATTTATGGTTCGTCTAGTGTTAGGGTTAGTTTTTGGGTTAGGATAAGTTTTAGAGCTAGGGTTTGTGTTAGGGTAATTGTCAGTTTTCGGGTTAGGGTTAGGTTTAGGTTTAGGTCCAGAATGAGGACTAGGGTTATGTCTAGGTTTAGGGTTATTTTTTGGGTTGAGTTGAGGGTTATTGTTGGGCTAGGGCTAGGGTTATGGCTATATTTAGAATTAGGTTTAGGTCTAGAGTTAGTGTTAGTGTTAGTTTTAGGTATACTGGTAGGGCTAGTGTTAGTTTTCAGATAATGGTTAGGGTCAGGCTTAAACATAGTTTTAATGTTATGGTCAGCATAAGGGTCAGGTTTATGGTCAGATTTTAGGTTAAGTTTATATCTACAATGAGAGCTAGGGTTACGACTAGTAATATAGTTAGAGTTTTGCGTAGGCATAGGATTAAAGTTAGGACTAGGTTAGCAATAGTGTGAGGGTTGGATTTAGTGTAAGGTTCAGGGTTAGAGCTAGGCTTAGGAATAGAGATAGGGTTAGGGTTAGGGCCAGGATAGGGTTATGGTTAAAGATAGGGTTAGGGCTTAGATTAGGGCTATGTTTTGTGTTAGGTTTAGGGCTATGGCTAATGCAAGAACTGGCATTATGATTAAGGCTATTTTTAGGGTTAGGTTTAGGCGGGTTCTAGTGTTAGTATTAGGTAAGTCTAGGTTTAGGGCAATGGCTAATGTAAAAACTAGGGTTACAATTAGGGTTACTTTTAGGGTTAGGTTTAGGGGTATGTTTAATGTTATGGTTAGGTTTAAAGTTAGGGTAATATTTAGAGCTAGGATTCGTTTTAGGATAAGAGTCAGGGTCAGATTAGTTTCAGGGATAGAGTTAAGACTTGAATTCTGGCTAGGGTAACTGTTAGGGTTTGGTTTAAGTTGAGGGCAGTGTTTATATTTAGGCTGAGTGTTAGGATACTATCAGGGTCAGGGTTAGTTTTTAAATTAGGTTTAGGCCTCAAATTAGGGCTAGGGTTAGGTCTAGGTGTAGTGTTTGTGTTTGGTTTAAGGTAAGGTTTAGGCTATTACTTGGTTTTGATTTACTGCTATGGTTAGAGTTAGGGCTAGTTGTACTATTATCCTTAGGGTTAGGGCTAGTTTTAGTGCTACACTTAGGCTTAGATTTAGAGTTAGGGTTAGATCTAGGGTTAGGGCTAGGACTAAAGATAAGGCAAGGATTAGGGTTATGGTATGGAATAGGGTTAGAACTAGGGCTAGTTCTTGGATAGTGTTAGAGTTAGTCTTAGAGCTAGTTTTAGGGTTAGGGTTAGAGATAGGGCTAAATTAGGGCTAGGATTAGGGCTAGATTTAGAGTTTAGCTTAAGCCTATATTTAGGGTTAGAGTTATGGTTATGTTTATGGTAAAGGATGGCATTATAGCTAGTTTTAGAGGTAAGGTGAGGGTTAGAATTAGAGTTAGGGGTAGGGTTAAGGTTAGGGTTATGATTAAGGCTAGGTTTAGGGCTAAGATTAGGGCTAGCATTTTTTTTTATGGTTAGAGCTACATTTAGGTCTAGGGATAATTTAAGGTCCAGAATTATGGTTAAAGATAGTTTTAGGGTTAGAATTTTGGCTTCATCTAGGATAATGTTTAGGTTTAGTGTTAAGGTCAAGTTTAGAGCTAGGGGTATTATTAGGTTCAAGGTCTGATTTAGGGTTTCGGATAGGTTAAGATTTAAAGTTAGGGCTCGAATTAGTGTTAGGGTTAGTGTTAGGATAATAATAGGGTTAAGTTTAGTGTTCAGGTTAGGTTTAGGGAAATGGATAGAGTTAGGATTAGAAATTGGTTTAGGTTTATGCCTAAGGTTAGCATTAGGATTAGAGTTATTTTTATGGTAATGGATAAAGTTAGAGATCGGTTTAGGACTAGGGTTATGTTTACATTTAGGGTTAGGGTTAGGGTTATGTTTAGGGTTAAAGCTAGGGTTAGGGCTCAAATTAGTGTTGGGTTTTGTGTTAAGTTAGGGCTAGGGTTATGGTTATTACTAATATAATTACTAGTATGATAATTAGGGCTAGTTTTAGGGTTTTGGTGCTAGGGTTAGTGTTAGGATTAGGTTTAGGGTTAGGGTGATGTTTACAGCTAGTAGTGTTAGGTTCAGTGTCAGGTTCAGGTTTAGATTTAGGGTTTGGCTTACAACTCGAATTAGGGCTAGGGTTAGGGCTAGGTTTAGGGTTAGGGTTTGGTTTAGGTTAAAGGTTAGGGTTATAGCTATGGCTTGTTTTGTTTTAGGGCTAGGGCTAGGGTTAGGTCTAGTTTTAGGATTAGTGTTATTGTTTGGGCTAGTGTTAATTTTAGGCTTAGGATTTGGCTTAGGGCTAGATTTAGAGTTAGGTTTGTATAAGGTTAGTGCTAGGGCTAAGGATAGGGCAAGGGTTAGCACTAGGGTTAGGGTTATGGTAAGTGATAAAGTTAGAACAATTGATAGGGTAGTGTGAAAATTAGAGTAAGTCTTAGGGCTAGGGTTATGGTTTGGGATAGGGCTTAATTATGGCTAGGGTTATTTTTAGGCTTAGTATTATTGCTAGTTTTAGGATTAGCATTAGGATTTGGTCTAGTTTTACTGTTAGGCTTAGGCATCTAGTTAGGGTTAGATTTAGAGTTAGTTTTTGATCTACGGTTAGTGCTAGGGCTAAGGATAAGGCAGGGTTTATGACTAGGGTTAGGGTTAGAATTAGGGTTTTGTTTAAAGTAAGGGATGTGGTATAGCTAGGTTTAAGTCTAGGGTGAGGGTTAGTATTAGAGTTATGACTAAGGTTAGTATTAGGGTTATCATTAAGGCTAGGTTTAGGTCTAGGATGAGGACTAGACTTTGGTTTAGGTTTAGGGATAGTATTACTGCTAAGGCTAATGTCAGGTCTAGGTTACAGTTAGGGATAGATTTTGTGTTAGGTTTATGGTTGGTCCCGTGTAATGGTTAGGTTTTTTGTAAGGGTCAGACTTATATCTAGGGTTATATTTAGGGTCAGAGTCAGAATTAGGGTTTGGATTAAGTAAGGGTTTAGGGGTAGGACTCGAATTAGTGTTAGATTAAGTTTAGGGTAATGACAAGTTTAGATTTAGGGTTCAGGTTTGATTTAGTGTAATGGATAGAGTTAGGGTTATGTCTATGTTTAGCCTAAGGGTTAGGGTTATCGTTAGGGTAATGGATAGGTTTAGACCTAAGGTTAGGGCTAGGCTTATGTATAGAATTAGGGCTAGTGTTTGGCTTAGGTTTAGGCTTAAGTTTAGGGTTAAAGCTAGTTTTATCACTCAGATTAAGGCTAGGTTTTGGGTTAGGTTAGTGATCGGGTTAAGGCTACGGCTAAAGTATGAAGTAGGCTCATGATTAGCACTAGTTACAGGGTTAGAGTTATTGCTAGGTCTAGTGTTAGGGTTAGGTTTATGATTATGTAGACCTAAGGTTAGAGCTAGGGTTAGTGTTAGGCTCAGAGTCAGGGTCAGGGTTAGTTTTTGGGTTGGGGTTAGGACTAGAATTCAAGATAGGGTTAGGGCTAGGTGTAGGGTTATGTTTTTGTTTATATTAAGGGTTAGGGTTGGGGTATGATTTGGTTTTGTTTTAGGGCTAGGGGTAACATTAGGGCTAGTTTTAGGATAAGTGTTAGGGTTTGGGCTAGTGGTAGTGTGAGGTTTAGGGTTAGATTAAGATTTAGGGTTGGGGTAGGGCTAGAGTTATGGTTAGATTTTGTCTTAGGGTTAGGGTTAGATTTAGAGTAAGGTTTAGATCTAGGGTTTGAGATAGGGCTAAGGATAGGGCTAGGGTTAGGGCTTAGTTTAGGTCTAGCTTTAGGGTGATGGTAAGGGATAGGGTTAGAACTAGGTAAAGGGCTAGGGCAAGACTTTGAGTTAGTCTTAGGGCTAGGGTTAAGTTTAGTGTTAGGGATAGGGCTAAATTGGGCTGGGATTAGGGCTAGGGTTAGTGTTAAGTTTAGGCCTAGGGTTAGGGCTAGGTTTAGTGTTTGGTTAGGGCTAGGGTTAGGGTTAGGTTTTGTGTAAGGGATGGTATTATAGCTAGTTTTAGTTCTAGGGTGAGGATTAGGGTTAAATTTAGAGTCAGGGTTAGGGTTAGGGTTATGATTAAGGCACGGTTTATGGCTAGGATGTGGGCTCAGGTTTGTGTTAGGGTTAGAGCTAATATTAATGATAGGGCTAATGTCAAGTCTCGGGTAAAGTTAGGGATAGCTTTAGGGTTAGTTTTATGGCTAGGTCTATTGTAAGGGTTAGTTCTCTTGTTAGGGTCAGGTTTAGAGCTATGGGTATTATTAAGGTCTGGGTCAGTGTTAGGGTTTGGGTTAGGTTAACGTTTAGGGTTAGGGCTCGAATTAGCCTTAGGGTTAGGGTTAGGTTTAGGGCTAGGGTTATGTTAGGTTTAGCTTTAGGGTTAATGCTAGGGTAATGCTTGGATTAGTTCTATGTTTTGTGATAGGTTAGGGCTATGGCTAATGTAAGAACTAGTGTTATGATTAGGGCTAGTTTTTCGGTTAATGTTTGGACTAAGTGTAGTTTTAGGGTTAGATTTAGGTTTAGGGTGATGTTCAGATCTAGGGTTAGTGTTAGTGTCAGGGACAGTGTTCTGGTTAGGGTAATAGTTACTGTTAAAACCAGAATTAGGACTAGGTTTAAGTCTAGGTGTAGGGTTAGTGTCTGTGTTATGTTAAGGGTTATTTTTAAGGCTAGGTCTAGGTTTTTCTGTATGTCTAGGGCTAGAGTTATGGATAGATTTATGATTAGGTTTAGGTCTAGGGCTAGTGTTAGGGTCATTTTTAGGTATAAGGTTAACGGTAGTGCTAGTGTTAGGGTTTGGTTTAGGGTTAGGTTCAGGTTTATACCTACAATTAGTGTTAGGGTTAGGATAAGGGTCAGGATTAGTGTTAGGGTTTGGGTTATCATTAGAACTAGAATGAGGGCTAGTGTTAGGACAAGGAATAGGGTTAGGGTTTTGGTTAGGCTAAGCATTAGGGTTAGGACTAGGGTTAGCATTAGGGTGAAGGTTTGGCTTAGCATAAGGAATAGGGATAGAGCTAGGGTTAGGACTAGGTTTAGGACTAAGGTTAGGGTTAGTTTTAGGGATAAAGCTCGGTTTAGGGCTCAGATTAGGGCTAGTTTTGAATAAGGGTTAGGGCTAGAGTTAGGGTTACAGCTAATGTAAGAACTAGGGTTACAATTAGGAATAGTTTTAGGGTTAGGTTTAGGGCTTGGTCTAGTGTTAGGGTTAGGTTTAAGGTTAGCGTGATGTTTAGAGCTAGGATTAGTGTTAGGATATGATTCAGGGTCATGGTTAGGTTTAGGATTAGGGTTAGGACTCAAAGTAGGTCTAAGGTTAGGGCTAAGTGTAGGTTTAGGGTTTGGTTTACGTTAAGGGTTAGGGTTAGGGATATGGCTTGAATTTATTATAGGGCTAGGGCTGAGGTTAGGGCTAGTTTTAGGATTAGCCTTAGTTATAGGGTTCGTTACAGGGTTAGGCTTAGGCATCAGGTTAGGTTTAGATTCCGTGTTAAGTTTCCATCTAGGGTAGTGCTATGGCGAAGGATAGGGAAAGAGTTATGTCTTGCATTAGGGCTAGGTTTAGGGTTATGGTTAGGGATAGGGTTAGAACTAGGGGTAGATCTTATGTGAGAGTTATAGTTAGTCTTAATTCTGTGGTTAGGGTTAGGGTTAGGAATAGAGATAAATTGGGGCTAGGATTTGGCTAGGCTTAGTTTTAAGGGTAAGAGTTAGGGCTAGAGTTAGAGTTAGGGTTAGGGCTAGGGGTATGGTTATGGTTAGTGTAAGTTTTATGGTTTAAATTAGGCTTAGGGATAGGGTGAGTGTTAGGTTTAATGTTAGGTCTAGTGTTATGGTTATGGTTAGGGTTAGGGTTAGGGTTAGGGCTATGGTTTTTATTAGGGTTAGGGTTAGGTTTAGGGTTAGGTTTAGGGTTGGTTAGATGTAATGTTATGATTAGGGTTAAGTTTAGGTTAGGTTTAGGGTTAACTTTAGGTTGTGGCCTAGATTTAGTGTTGGGTTTAGGGTAAAGTTAGGGTTTGAGTTAGGGTTAAGGATATTACAAGTGTTAGGTTTAGGGTTTGGTCTAGGGTTATGTTTATGATTAGGCTTAGGAATAGGATTAGGTTCAGGCCTCTGATTATCTTTAGGGTTAGAGATCGGGTTAAGGTAATGGCTAGCATTAGAGCCAGGGTTAGTGCTAGGGTTAAGGTTAGAATTAAGGCTAGGTTTAGATTTATGGTTAGGGATAGATCTAAGATTAGGTTTAGGCTAAGGTTTAGGCTTTGAGCTAGGTATAGGATTAAGGAGAGGGTTAGGGTAAGGGCTACATTTAGTGTTACATTTTTGCTTATGGTAGGTTTAGGTATAGAATTAGGGCTAGGTTTTTTGTTAGGTTAGACCCAGGGTTAGGGCTATGTGTAATTTAAAATCTAGGGTTCTGTTTAGGGCTAGTTTTAGTTTTAGGGTTATGGCTAGGTCTAGTGTAGGTTTAGGTTTTGAGATTAGGGTCAGATTTAGAGCTAGGTTTAGTGTTTATATAGGGGCAGTTTCAATTTATAGTTAGCGTTAGGGTGGAACCAGAATTAGGACTAGGGTTAGGTCTAGGGGTGGGGTTAGTGTTTGCTTTAGGTTAAGGGTTATGGTTAGGGGTAGGGCTAAGTTTTTCTTAGGTTTAGGTCTGGAGTTATGGCTAGATTTAACATTAGGTTAAGTCTAGGGCTAGTATTAGGGTTAGGTTTAGTTATACGTTTACTGATAGGGCTAGATTTAGGTTTCAGTTTAGGTTAGGGTGAGGTTTATATGAGGTTTTGTGTTAGGGTTAGAATTTGGGTTAGGGTTAGCACTAGAAAGAGGACTAGGGTTAGGACTAGTAATATGGTTTTGGTAGGCTAAGGATTAGGTTCAGGACTAATGTTAGCATTCAGATAGGGTTTGGTTTAGGTAAGCGATAGAGTTCAAGCTAGGGTTAGGGCCAGGGCTAGGTTTAGGGTGAAGGTTACATCTAGGTTTTGGACTCAGATTAGGACTAGTTTTTCTGTTAGGTTTAGGTTTAGGATTATGGCTATGGCTAATGTAAGAACTAGGGTTATGATTGGGGTTAATTTTAAGGTTAGTTTTTTGTCTAGGTCTATTGTTAGCATTATTTTTATGGTTACTGTAATATTTAGAGCTAGGGTTAGTGTTAGGATATAAGTCAGGGTCAGGGTTAGTTTTAGGCCTAGGACTCAAATTAGAGCAAGGAATTTATGGCAAGTTGAAGAATTAGGCTTTGTTTTAGGTTAAGGTTTAGGGTTAGGGCAGTGGCTTTGTTTTGTTTTAGGGCTAAAGATAGGGTTAGGGCTAGTTTTGGGATTAGGGATAGTGTTAGGTCTAGTAGTAGTGTGAGGTTTAGGAGTAGGCTTAAGGTTAGATTTAGAGTTATGGTTAGATCTAGGGATAGGTATAGGGCTAGGATTTGGGCTAAGGTTAGAGCTTGTGTTGGGGTTGTGGTAACTGATGGGATTAGGGCGAGAGTTAGATTTAGTGTTAGGCCTAGGGTTAGTGGTAGGGATAGGGTTGGGGCTAAATTGGGGCTAGGATTAGTGCTAGTGTTAGTGTTTGGTTTAGGCCTAGGTTTAGGGCTAGTGTTAGGGCTAGTGTTAGGGCTAGCGTTAGGGTTAGGATAAGGTATGATGTTATAGCTAGGTTTAGGGCTAGGGCAAGGGATAAAATTAAGGTTAGAGCAAGGATAAAGGTTAGGGATAGAATTAAGGCTTGGCTTAGGGCTATGTTTAGGGCTAGGGTTTGTGTTAGGTTTAGGGCTGGGATTAGGGATAGGGCTAATGACAGGTCTAGGGTTATGGATACTTTTAGGGTTAGGTTTATGTCCAGGTCTATTGTAAGGTTTAAGTTGAGGATTCATGTCAGGTTTACAGCTAGGGGTATTATTAGTGTCATAGTCAGAATTAGGGTATGGGTTATGTTCAGGTTTAGGGTTAGGGCTCAAATTAGCATTAGGGTTAGGTTTAATTTTAGGGTAATAGATATGGTTAGGTTTAGGGTTCAGGTTAGGTTTAGTTAATGGATAGGTTTAGGGTTAGCGATAGGATTAGGGTTAGGCCTCGGGTTAGAATTTGGTTAGGGTTATGGTTAGGGTAATTGATAGGCTTATATATATGATTAGGGCTATGGTTATGGTTAGAATAGTGCTATGGTTCGGGTTAGGCCTAGTGTTAGAATTTAATTAGGTTATGGTTAGGGTAATAGATAATATTAGAGCTAGGGTTAGGGCTAAGAATATGGTTAGAATTAGGGCTATGGTTCAGGTTAGGTTTCAGTTTAGGACTAGGGTTAGGTTTAGGGATAGTTAAAGTTATGTGTTAGAGCTAGAATTAGGGTTATGGTTAGGTTTAGTGCTATGTTTAGGGCTCAGATTAGGGTTAGTTGGGTTAGTTTAGTGCTAGAGTAGGACTATGGATAATGTAAGAAGTTGGGTTATGATTATGGCTACTTTTAGGTTAGCATTAGGTCTAGGTCTAGTGTTAGGATCAGGCTTAGGTTTAGGGTGCTTATTAGTGATAGGGTTAGTGTTAGTGTCAGATTCAGGGTCAGTGATAATTTTAGGGTTAGAGATAGGACTCAAATTAGGGCTAGGGTTAAGGCTAGGTTTAGGATAAGTGTCTGTGTTAGGCTTAGGATAAGAATTAGGTATAGGGCTAATGTTAGGCCTAGGGTTACAGTTAGGTGAGGGCTAGGGTTAGGGCTATGGCTCAGTTTATTTTAGATCTAGGGCTAGGGTTAGAGCTAGTTTTAGGATTAGTGATAATGTTAGGGCTAGTGGTAGGGTGAGGTTTAGGCTTAGATTTATTGTTTTGGTTAGATCTAGGTTTAGGGGTAGGGCTAGGGTTAGGGATAAGATAACATCTTTTGTTAGGATTATGATAATGTAAATGGTTATAACTAGAAATAGGGCTATGGCAAGAGTTAAAGTTAGTCTTAGGTCAAGTGTTAGGGCTAGCTTTAGCGTAGGGCTAAATTAGGCCTAATATTATTGCTTGGGTTACTGTTAGAATTAGACCTATGGTTAGGGCTAGGGTTAGGGTTAGGGTTAGTTTACGGGAAGGTATGGTGTTATAGCTAGGTTTAGGGCTAGGGTGAGGGTTATAATTAGGTTTAGGGATAGGGTTATGGTACGGTTTAGGATTATGGCTAGGTTTAGTGCTAGGATGAGGGTTTGTGTTAGGGCTAGTGCTAGCATTAGGGCTAGGGCTAATGTCAGGTCTATTCTTATGGTTAAGGATAGTTTTAGGGTTAGATTATGGATAGGTCTAATGTAAGGATTAGGATTATAGTAAAGGTCTGGTTAAGAGCTAGGTGTATTATTATGGTTAGCGTCAGGGTTAGGGATTGTTTTCAGTTAAGGTTTAAGATTAATGCTCGAATTAGCATTAGGTTTTAGGTAATGAATCAGGTTAGATTTTGGGTTCAGGTTAGGTTTATGGTTTTGATTAGGGTTAGGGATAGGTATACAGTTAGGTTTAGTCCTATTGTTAGCATTTGGGTTAGGCTTATGTTTAGGGTAATGGATGGGATTACAGCTAGGTTTAGGCTTAGGTTTATGCCTAGGATTATGGCTAGAGTTAGAGTTAGGGTTAGGGTTAGGCCTAGGGTTAGGGTTATGTTTAGGGTAAGTGTTAGGATTGAGCTAGGTTTAGGGCTAGGGTGAGAGTTAGGGTTAATGCATGTCTAGGGTAAAGGTTAATGTTAGGGCTATGGTTAGCATTAGGGTTAGGGTTATGGTAGTGGATAAATTAGAGCTATAGTTTTGGCAATGGTTACAGTTAAAATTATGGTTAAAGTTATAGTTAGGGAGAGTACTATGTTAATGTTTACAGTTAGGGTTAGGGCTAGGTGTAGGGGTAGTGTTAGGGTTAGAATTACTTTATTCAAATTTATTTGATACAATCCAGGATTCATCTTAAACTAACCTTTCTCCATTCCCCAGGTTTAGGACTTTTGGTTTAACTGTTTGGTTTCAGGAACAGTTAGTATTTTCATTTTACTTCATTTTTACCTATATGAGTAAAAGGAAATGGACCTGGAAATCAAACAGGGTTTATGGTAGCTGCTTTAAACTGTACATACACCCTCAATTGTTTGTGGGGACACTCTGGTATATTCCTTGTGAGGGTAGGTCTAAGATGAAACATGCAAAAACAACTTTATCCAAGAGCCCTTTAGGAGAAAGCAGGGAAATATTAATGCAGTGAAATTCCTCTCATAATTATTTGGTCAGATATTTTTGATACTTTTGAGAATTCATCATTTAGTTTTCCCCACAAAGCTCTCCAAATGTGGGACTTCTAGAATCAATGCTTCTCTAATCAGGTTAGGGTTAGTGTTAAGTTGAGGGTTAGGGCTGGGTTTAGATGTATTGTTAGGGTGAGAGTTAGTTTTGTTCAAATTTCTTTGATACTTGGAAGGAGTCAGATTTACCTAGCCTTAAAATGCTCCCCAGGTCTGGGCCTTCTCATTTTAATGGTTAGCTATCAGGAACACTCTGTTTCACTTCATATTGACCTATATAGGTAAATGAAAATGGAGGTTGAAATCAAACCGGGTTGGTGCTAGCTGCATAAAACTTGAAACACTGAATCATTTCTCTGTGGGAGCTCTCTGGTTTGTTCATTGTGAAAGTAGCCCTAAGATGAAGATGGCAAAAACAACTTTATTCAAGTGCCCTTTAGCAGAAAACTGAAATATTCATGAACTGAAATACCACCCCAAATATTTGGTCATATTTCTTTGATACTGCATAGGATTCATCTGATAGCTTAGCCCACTAGGCTTCCCAATTTTGGGACTTCTAAGATCAACAGTTTTTCAAACAGGTTAGGGTTTGTTTTAAGGTTAGTGTTAGGTCTAGTGTTCGAGCAAATATTAGGTTTAGAGTTAGTTTTATTCAAATTTCTTTGATACCAGGCTGGATTCATTTTTTTCCTGTCCTTAGTATACTTCCAATATTTCTTCCTCCTAGATTCAATGGTTCACTGTAAGGAACATTTTATATTTTAAAGTTTTGATTCATTTTGTCCTATTGTGGTAAATGGAAATGGAGTTGGAAATCAAACAGTTTTTGTGCTAGCTGTTTGAAACTTCACACTCCATCAATTTTCTGTGAGAAATCTCTGGTTTTATTCTTGTGAAAGTAGGCCTAAGCTGAAGCATGTAAAACAACTTTATCTGAGAGTCCTTTAGAAGAAAACAGGGAAATGTGCATGTACTGAAATACTCTATCAACTATTTGGTCAGATTTCTTTGATACTGTGCAGCATTCATCTCTTACTTGCCCCACAGGCTGCCCACATTTGTAACTTCTACGGTCAAATGTCCCATAAAAAAGTTAGGGTTAAGGGAAGGGCTAGTGTTAGAGATAGTGTTAGGGTTAGAGTTAGTTTTATTCAAAATTTTTGATACTGGGCAGTATTTATCTTTTAGGTAGATTTACTGGGTTTCCCAGGTTTAGGCCTTCTCGCTTCACATGTTTGCTATCAGGAAAAGTTTGTATTTTAAGATTTCACTTCATTTTGACCTATACAGATAAGTTAATGGAGCTAAAAATCAAACAGGGTTTGTGTTAGCTGCATTGAAACTTCATACACTTCATCAGTTCTCTGTGTGGAGTCTGGTATGTTCCTTGTGACTGTACCCCTATGCTTAAGCATGCAAAAACAACTTTATCTGAGAGCCCTTTAGGAGAAAACTGGGAAATATGCAAGTATTTATGAATACCTCCCATAATTATTTGGTCAGATTTGTTTGATGCTTCGTAGGATTCATCACTTACCTTGCCCCATAAGGCTCTCTGAGTGTAGGAATGCCAGGATCACTCGTTCTCTAATCAGGTTACTGTTAGGGTTAGGTTTAGGGTTAGGGCTAGGGCTAGGGTTAGAAGTAATGTTAGGGTGAGAGTTAGTTTTGTTCATATTTTTTGTTCTGGGCAGGAGACATCTTTTATGTAGACTTAGTATGCTCTTTTCAATTAAATGGTTCACTATCATGAACACTTTGTATTTTAAGGTTTCACTTCAGTTTGTCCTCTATGGGTAAATAGAAATGGAGGTGGAAATCAAACAGGCATCCCTTCGCCTAAACCTAATAGTAAACCTAAAGTTAAATATAGCCCTAATCCTAGGCCTAAGCCTAACACTAATTTTAGACCTCTTCCTAGCCCTAATTTACCCCTAACCCTAACCCTAAACCCAGCCCTAAGACTAAATCTATTTCCCTAGCCCTATTCCTAGTTCTAACCCTCTCCCTTACCATAACCAAACACTAGCCCTAACATTAGCTCTAACACTAGCCATAGCCCCAACCCTAGAATTAACCATACTCTAAATGTACCCCTAAGCCTAAATTCATCCTAAACTAGCAATAAAGCTGACACTAATCCTAAAACTACCCTTAAATTTATCCTTATCCTTAAAACAAAATCGAGCCATAGTACTAACCCTAACCCTTAACCGAAATCAAATCCTAACCCTTTCTCTAGCCCTAAGCCTACCAAAATTTGAGACTTATCCCTAACCCTAAAACTAACCCTGACCCTGACTCTGACCCTACCATTAACCCTAGTTCAAAACATCACCCTAAAACTAAACTTAATCATAAAACTAGACTTAGCCCTAAATGTAACTCCAAAACTAGACCTAATTGTAACCCTAGTTCTTATATTAGCTGTATCCCTAACAAGAGCCCTAAAGTAACCCAATACCTAGCCCTAATCTGAGATGCAACCCTTGCTTTAATCCTAACTCTAAACCTAAACCTATCCCTAAACCTTACCCTAAACCTAACCCTAAACCTAACCCTAACTTTAATCCTTGCACTAAACCTACACCCAGCCCCAATCCTAGTCCTTACCCTAACCATAACCCTATCCTTAACCCTATCTCTAGCTCTATCTATTACCCTAACCCTAACCCTAAACCTACTGCTAATCCTCAGCTTGACCCTAGTACTATCTATAACTCTAACCTATCCATTACTATAAACATAACCTGAACTCTAACTATAACTATATCATTACCCTAACTCTAACCTTAACCCTAATGCTAACTTGAGCCCTAATCCTAACCGTTAACCTAAACCAAACCCTAACTCTGACCCTGACCATAATACTACTCCTACCTCTAAATGTGACCCTAACCCTCATCCTAACCCTTTTACTATACCTAGCCATAAATCTATCCCAAAAACGATCGCTAACCATAATCCTATACATGACATTAGCCATAGCACTAATGCTAGCCCTAAACCTAACACAATCCCTTTCCCTAACCCTAGGCCTAAAATTATCTTTAATGTTAACCCTATAATTAACCCTATACCTTACCCTAATTTTAACCCTCACCCTAGCTGTAAACCTAGCTGTAACATCATACCTTACCCTAACCACAACCCTACCACTAACACAAGCTCTAACCCTATCCCTAATCGTAAGCAAAACCCTAACCCTAATGGTAACCCTAGACCTATCCCTAATCCTTAGCCAAATTAAAACCCTAAACCTATAAATAGTCCTAACCCTAGCCCTCATTCTAGCTCTAACCCTGTCTCAAACCTTAACCCTTACCCTGACCCTTATTCTGACCATAACACTAACCCTAGGTCTAAAACTGACCCTAACCCAAGACCAAACCTTAACACTATAACAACCAGTAACCTTTATCTAAACCTGACCTACTCCTAGCCTTAGACCTAAACCTAATACTAAATCTAGCCTTAACTCTAGCCCTAGCCCTAACAATAACCCTTAACCTAATGCAAAGGCTAGCCATACCTCTAGACATAAACCTAGTCTTAATTCTGGCTTTAACCTTAATTCTAACTCTAACCTGAACACTGACGCTGCATTTAACACTAAGCTATTTCTAAACTTGACCCTTACCAAAAATCTAAACCTAAAACTAGACTTAGCCATAAACCTAACCCTACAACTAGTCCTAATCATAATCCTAGCTCTTACAATACACATAGCCCTAACTCTATGCCTTAACCTAACACAAAACCTAGAGCAAATCCTAGGCCTAAACCTAGCCCTAAGTATAACCCTAACCCTAGACCTAATCCTAACCCCAACCCTAGCCTTAGTCCTAAACTTTACTCAATGCCTAACCCTTATCCGAAATATATACTTAGACCTATCCCTAACTCTAACCCTAACCGTAGCCCTAACCCAAAACTTAACCCTATTCCTAAACCTACCTCTAAACCTACCCATTACCCCAACCATAATCCTAACCCTATTGATAACCCTAGCTAAAATGCTAACCCTGATGATAACCCTAACCAAAAAACCTAACCCTATACCTAACCGTAAACCAAACACTCACCATAGCCCTAACCCTAGCTCAAACCCTAACATGTACCATAAAGCTAAACCTAATCATACCTTAACCTTAATCCTAAAACTAAACCTAACGCTAACTGTAACCATAAACACAAACCTACATCTAACCATATCCATTACTTTAACCCTTATCCTAACCCTACTGATAACCCTAGCCCTAACCTTAAACCTACCATAATTCTATTACTAGACCTAATACTGAACCTAACTCTCGACCTAGCCCTAGCTCTAACTCTAGCTCAAACCATAACCATAACCCCAAACAAACACTTGCCCAAACCTAATCCAAATCCTAGCCCTAATCCTAACCAAAACCATAGCCCAAACTGTAGCTCTAAATCTATCAATTATTCTAATCATAACCATAAAAATAATGCTAACCCTAGCCCTAACCCTAACACTACCTCTATCCCTTGCTGTTATTCTAACCTAAACCCCCAATCTACCTCTAACACTTAATCAATCCCTACTCATACCCTTAATCTAACCATAAGAAAGCCCTAAGCCTAACCCTAACCCTAACCCTAGCCCTATTCCTAAACTTAACCCTAGCCTTAACTCTAGATGTAACCACACCCATTACCCTAACCCTAACCATAAACCTCATGATAATCCTAGCCCTAACCCTAAAATACTCTAACCATAACCATAAACCTAACAGTAAACCTAACCCTTGCCGTAGTCCTAAACCTAGCTCAAACCCTAAAAGTTATGCTAAACCTGACACTAACCATTGTCCTAAACCTAAAACTAACCCTAACCCTAATCCGACATCTAACCTTAACCCTATCCCTCTCTCTAATACTAACACTCACTGTAGATCTAACCCTAAACCTAACCCTAGACGTAGAACTAATCCTAGCTCAAACCCTAACCAGTACCCTAAACCTAATCCTAACCTTAACCCTATACTTAACCCTAACCCTAACCCTAACTCTAGACCTAATCCTAAACATAATCCCACCCTAACCCTGGCTCTAACCCTATCCATTACCCTAATGATAACCATAAACCTAATGCTAAACCTAAGCCTAACACTAACCGCATCCATTAACCTAAACCTAACCTGAATGCTAAAACTAACCTGAAGCCTAAAACTAACCCTATTCATTACCCTAACCCTAACTGTAATCCTAAGGGTAATATGAGCGCTAACCCTAAACCTCAACCTAACCCAAAACCCACCCTGACCATTATAATACCCCTAGGTTGAAACCTGAACCTTACCATAAACTTAACTCTGACACCAGACCCAGCCATAAACCTTACTCTAAAACTATCCCTAACCATAACCCTAGACCTGATATTAGCCCTAGCCCTAATTCTTGCCATAACCCTAACAAAAATGCTAGCCCTCAAACTAGCCCTAAACCTAGCCTTGATCCTAACCTTAATCCTAACTCTAGCCCTATCCATAACTTTATCCCTTGCCCTATTTCTGAACCTAGATATAACCCCATCCCTTCCCCTAAACCTAACCCTAACCCTAACCCTAGACTTAAACCTTACATCAATCCTAGATATGATCTTAGCCCTAACTAAGCCCTAAACTTAACTCTAACAGTAGCACTAAGAGTAAGTCTGTCTCTCTAGCCTATTTCTAGTTCTAACCCTTTCCCTTCCCATAACACTAACACTTGCTCTAAACGTAGCCCTAAACCTAGCCCTACCACTAAACCTAGATCTAACCATAACTCTAAATCTAACCCTAACCCTAAGTGTAAAGTTTCCACTGTAACTAGCTCTAACACTAATGCTATTCCTAAAACTATCAATAACCTATCCCTAGCCCTAATCAAAACTGAGCCACAGCCATGACTGTACCCTTAACCTAAACCAAAACCTAACCCTACACCTAGCATTAACCCTAGCCCTAATTCCAGTCATACCCTAATCCTAAAACTAACTTTGACACTGACTCTGACCCTAACACTAACTGTAGCTCTAACATCACCCTAAAAATATACCTAACTCTAAAACTAGACCTAGCCCTAACCCTAACCCTAAAAGTAGCCCTAATCATAAACTTAGTTCTTACATTAGTGTTAGCCATAATCCTAGCCCTAACCTAAACCAAAACCTAGCACTAATTTGAGCCCTACACATCGTTTTAACCCTAACCCTAATCCTAGCACTAACCATTTTCCTAAACCTAACCCTAACACTAAAACTTGCCCTAAACCTAAACCTAAGCCTAGGCTTAATCCTAACCATAATCCTAGCCCTAACCCTAGATCTAACCATATCCATTACCGAAACCATAATCCTAACCCTAATGCTAACCCTAGGATAACCCTAACCCTATCTCTAACCCTAACTTTATCCATTACCCTAAACCTAACCTGAACCCTAAACCTAACCATATCCATTACCCTAACCTTAATCCTAACACTAATGCTAATTAGAGCCCTAAACCTTAACCTTAATCAAACCAAAATCTTAGCTGTGACTGTAACCGTATATTTAAACATAACTCTAAATCTAAACCTAACTCATAATTTAACTGTAAACATAAGCCTAAACTAAACCCTAAAACTACCCCTAACCATAACACTAATCCTAACTCTTGCCATACCCCTAGAACTAGACATAACACAAAATGAAACCATAGGCCTAATCCTAACCCTTAATCTAAACCAAACCCTAAATTTACACCTAGCCCTAATCTTAACTCTAAAATTAACCCTGAACCTGAAGCTGACATTAAAACTAATCCTATCTCTAAACATCACCCTAACATAAAATTAACTCTTACACTTGACCTAGCCTTAACCCTAATATTTAAAGTAGACTTAATCATAACCCTAGTTAGTACATTAGTCATTGTCCTAAAGTTAGCCCTAAATCTAAAACAAATTCTACCCCTAATCCAAGATCTAACCCTAGCTTGAACCCTAATAAACCCTAACACTAGCCCTAACCCTAACCCTGATTCTAGCCCTAACCCCAGCTGAAACCCTAACACTTACCCTAAGACAAACCCTAACCCAAATGCTAACCCTAGTCCTAACCCTAATTCTTAGCCTATCATAAACTTTAACTGTATTACTAGTCTTAACGCAAGCCCTCATTCTAGCTCTAACCCTAACCTTGACCCTCATCTGATCCTAACAGTAACCCTAGGTCTAAACCTGACCCTAACCCTAAATCAAACCCTAACACTAGACCTACCAATAACCTTATATCTATCCCTAAGACTGACATTAGACCTAGACTCAAAGATAATCCTATATATAGCTATAACTCTAGCCCTAGACCTAAACAAAAAACTAACACTAGCCCTAACAATAACCCTTAACCTAAAGCAAACACAAACCCTATCCCTAGACATAAACCTAGTCCTAATTCTGGCTCTAACCCTAACCTTAAAACATTCCCAAACACTGACCCTGATTCTAACACTACACCTAGCTTTAAACCTGACTAACACTGATTTAAACCTGATTTTAACACTAAATCCAGCTTTAAACTAGACCTACACATAACACTAACCCTAAAACTACTCCTAAACACAACCCTAGCTCTTATATTACTCATAGAACTAACCATAGCCCTAAACCTAACACAAAACCTAGCCGTAATCCTAGGCCTAAACTTAGCTCTAAGCATAAAACTAAGCCTAACTCTAGCCCTAACACTAAACATAACCCTCGCCTTAGACCTAACCATAGCTCAAAGCCTAACCCTTACACTAAACCTAACCCTAGCCCTATCCTAAACCCTAATCCTATCCCTAGCCCTAATCCTAACCTTAAACCTATCCAAACTTTAGCTCTAACCATATCCATTACACTAACCCTAACACTAACCCTAATTAAAACCCTATCTCTAACACTAAACCTAACTTAAACCATAAATGTAAACCTAGACCTAAACCTAACCCTCACACTAGCCCTAAACCTAGTTCAAATACTAAACCTTACCCTAACCTAACCATAACCCTAACCCTAAACCTACATCTAACCCTAACCCTAACACTTACCCTAAACTAAACCTAGCCCTATCCCTAAACCTAACCCTAATCCTAGACTTAATACAAACTATAACCTAGCCCTAGCCTAGCTCTAAAACTTGCATTACACTAAACATAACCTTAATCTTAATGCTAACCCTAACCCGATCGTTAAACCTAAACCATCAATTACCCTAAACCTTAACTGAAACCTAAACTAAACCCTATCCTTTACCCTAACTCTAAACATAACCCTAAGACTATTTTGAGCCCTAAACCTAAACCTTAACCTAAACCAAATGCTAACCCAGAACCTAACCATAATAATAACCCTAGCTCTAAAGCTGGCCTTTAATATAAACCCAACTCTTACACTAGACCTAGACATAACCTAACCCTAAAACTATCCTTAACTGTAACCCTAGACCTGATAATAGCCCTAGCCCGAGTTCTGACCCTAAACCTATCAGAAAATTTACCACTCATCCTAGCCCTAAACCTAGCCTTAATCCTAAACTGAACCATAACCCTAGGCCTAATCCTAATTTTCACCATCACCCTAGCCCTAAGCCTGGTTCTAACCCCACCCATTCCCCTAAAAATATCCCTAACCCCAGTGTTAACCCTAACCCTAGCCCAACCCTGGGCCTAACCCTAACACTAACCTTACATTTAAACCTAGGTATAACACCACCCATTCCCCTATCTTTACTCTAACCCCAATGCTAACCCTAACCCTAGCCCAAACCCTAGGCCCAATGCTATTACTAAACCTACCCCTAATTCTAGCCCTAATGTAGCCCTAACCCTAACCCTAAACCTCTAACTCTAATTCTCACGCTAACCATATCCCTAGTTCTAGCCATATTCCTTACAATAACCCTAACCCTAGCCCTAACCCTAACCCTAGATCTAACCATAACTCTAAATCTAACCCTAACCCTAAGCCTAAACCTCACCCTAACAGTAGCTCTAACCCTGACACTAATCCAAAATCTAGCCATAACCCTATTCTTAGCCCTAGCCCTAAAACAAAACCGAGGCATAGCCCTAACCCTAACCCTTAACCTAAACCAAAGCCTAACCCTACAACTAGCACTAACTTAGGCTTAATTTGAATCCTAAACCTAACCCTGAAACTAACCCTCAACCTCACACTGACCCTAACAATAACACTTGCTCTAAACATCAGCATAACCAAAAGCTAGAAATAATACTAGTCTTAGCCCAAAACCTAACCCTAAATCTAGCACTAATTGTGGCACTAGTTCAGACATTAACCATAGACTTACCCCTAGCCCTAACCAGACACAAAACCTAGCCCTAATTTGAGCCTTAATCCTATCTTTAACCCTAACCCTAACCCAAAAGCTAGCCCTAAACCTTACCCTAACCATAGCCAGAATCCTAACCATAACCCTAGACCTATCACTAACTCTAACCCTATCCATTACCTTAAACATAACCATAACCCTAATGGTAACTCTAGGCCAAACCATAACCTTATCCCTACTCTTACCTTACTCATTATCCTAAACAAAACCTGAACCATAAACCTAACCCTATCATTACCCTAACCCTAACACTAATGCTAATTCGAGCCCTAACCCTAATTCTTAAACTAACCCAAACCCTAACTCTGACCCTTCCTGTAATAATATATGTAGCTCGAATCCTGATTCCATCTCTAAACCTAACCCTTATACTAGACCTAGCCATAAACCTAATCATAAAACTCTCCCTAATCGTTACCGTATACCTGATATTTGCCCTAGCTGTAATCCTATTCCTAACATTAACACAAACCATAGCCCTAACCCTAACCCTAACCCTAACCCTAATCCTATCCATAACCCTAGTCCTAAATTTATCTCTAACCTTATCAATTACTATAAACATAACCCTAATTCTAATGCTAACTCTAGGCCTAAATCTAACCGTATCCCCAACCATAACCCAAATCATTATGCTAAATCTTACCTGAACCCTAAACCTAACCTTCTCATTAACCTATATCAAACCTTAATGCTAATTCGAGCCCTAAACCTAATCCTAACCTAAACAAAACCCTAAACCTGACACTGACCCTAATAATACCCCTAGCTCTAAATTTGACCCTTACCCTAACCCTAACACTTATACAAAACATAGCCATAAACTTAACCCTAAAACTATTCCTAACCATAACCCTAGATTTGACATTCGCCCCAACACTAATCCTATCCCTATCCCTAACACCCTATCCCTCATTCTAGCCCTAAACCTAGCCTTATTCATAACTCTAATGGAACCCTGTCCCTAACCCTTATTCTAACTTTCGTCCTAGCCCTAAAACTAGCTGTGACAACATTGCTTAGACTAAACCTAACCCTAAACCGAAAACTAGCCCTAGGCCTAAACATAACCATGAACCTAGATCAATTCCTAGCCCTAATCAAGACCTATACCTAACCCAAACCCTAATATTAGCCCTAAGATGTACTCTCATTCTCACCCTAGCCCTATCCCTAGCTCTAACCCTATCCCTTACATTAACCCTAATCCTATCCATAAACTTAGATCTAACGTTAGCCCTATCCTTAGCCCTAGACCTAACCCTAGATCTAATCCTAACTCTAAATCTAACTCTAACCCTAAGCCTAAACCTAATACTAACACTAGTCCTAAACCTAATGCTAATTATAAATCTAGCCCTAACCAAAGTCCTAGCTCTAAAACTAAACAGAGCCATAGACATAACTTTAAAACTTAACCTAAACCCAAACCTAACCCTACACCTTGCCCTAACCCTAGCCCTAATTCGAGTCCAAAAACTAACCCTAAAACTTACCCTGAACTTGAATTTGACCCTTACACTAACCCTAGCTCTAAACATCACCCTAATCCTAAACCTAACACTAACACTAGACCTAGTCCTAACCCTATCCTACAAATGGCCAAAATCCTAACACTGGTCCATACATTGACCGTAACTTTAAACCTAGCCCTAACTCTAAATCAAAACCTAGCTCTAAAAGAGAACTAACCATAGCTTTAACCCTAAAACTAACCCTAACACTAGCCATAACCCTAACTCCAAACATAGCCCTAACCCTAGCTCCAACCCCATACCTTACCCTAAGTTAACCCTAACCCTAATGCTAACACTAGTCTTAACCCTAATTCTTACTTTAACCCAAACCCTAACCCTATTACTAGTCCTAACCCTAGCCCTCAAACCAGCTCTATCCATAACCCAAACCTGACACTTATTCTGACCCTAATGGTAACCGTAGGTCTAAACCTGACTCTAACCATAAACTGAACCCTAATATTAGCACTAGCAATACACCTATACCTAAACCTTATCCTAACACTACCCCAACCCTAACCCTAATCCTAGCTCTAATCCTATCCCTTACCCTAAGCCAAACCCTAAACCTAATGCTAACCCTAGTGCTAACCCTAATCCTTAGCCTAAGACAAATCCTAACTCTATAACTAGTCCTAACTCTAGGCATCATTCTAGTTATAGACATAACCTAAACACTAACCCTAACCCTGACCCTTATTCTGACCCTAATTATAAACCAAATCCTAACACTAGCCCTACTCATAAACCTATACATGAACTTAACCCTAACAATAGCCCTAGACATAAACCCAATCCTAAATCTAGCCATATCTCTCACCCAAGACCTAAACAAAAACCTAGCCCTAGCCCTGATTATAACCCTTAATCTAACCCAAACACTAAACCTACCTCTTGACCTAACCAATTCTAATTCAGGCTCTAATCTTAACCGTAACCCTAATCCAAACACAGACCCTGACACTAACATTAACCTTAGCTTTAAAACTGACCCTAACCTAAACCTAACAATAGAGCTAGCCATAACCCTAACCATAAGTCTAACCCTTACATACCCATAGCACTAACCCTAGCTATAAGCCTAACACAAAACTTAGCCCTAATACTAGGCCTAAACCTAGCCCTAAGCATAACCATAACCCTAACTCTATCCCTCCCACTAACCCTAACCCTCACCTTAGACCTAACCCTAGATAAAACCCTAACCCTAAACATAAACCTAGCCCTATCCCTAAACCTAACGCTGACACTAGCCCTAATCATAATGTTAATACTTTCCCTAATACTATCTCTAAAATTATCCATTCCCATAAACCTAACCCTAAACCTAATGATATCCCTAGCTCTAACCCTAACTGTAAACCAAATCCTAGGAGTAACAATAAACCTAACATTCATTGTAGCCCTAACCCTAGATCAAACCCTAAACTATAGTCTAACCCTAACCCTAACCCAAACCCTAACACTAGCCATAAACCTAAAACTACCCCTAAACCTAATCTGACATGTATCCCTATCCATTACCCTAAATCTAACCATAGCTCCAACCCTAACACTAACCCTAACCTAAAATTTTCCCTAACCATAACACAACATCTAACCCTATCCATTAACCTAACTCTAAATATAACCTTAGCACTAACCCTAACACTAACCCTAAACTTGAAACTACCCCTAACCCTAACACGACATACAAACCAATCCATTAACCTAACTCTGAAGGTAACCTTAGCCCTAACCCTAACACTAACCCTAACCTTAACTGTAAATCTAACCCTAGACATAACACTAAACCTAACTCTCACCATAGCACTAACCGTAGCTCAAAACCTTAACCTTACCGTAAACCTAACCCAAACCCTAAACCTAGCCTTTGCCCTAACCCTAACCCTAAATCTAGCACTAATCCTAACCAAAACTCTAGCCCTAACCAGAGCTCAAACGCTATCCATTACCCTAACAATAACCATAACCCAAAATGCTAAACCTAGGCCTAACCCTAACCCATCACTAACCCTAACCATACCCATTATCCTAATCTTATCTTGAATCCTAAACCTAAACCTTTTCATTACCCTAAACCTAACTCTAAACCTAAAGCTAATTTGAGCCCTAACCCTAAAACTTAACCAAACCCATAACCAAAACCTGATGCTGACCCTAAAAAACATCTAATTCTAAACCAGATCCTTACACTAATCCTAACCCTTACACAAGGTCTAGCTATGAACCTAACCCTATAACTATCCTTAGCCATAACCCTAAACCTGACATTATCAGTATCCCTAAAATTTGCCCTAACCCAAAGAAAAATCCTAGCCCTCATCTTAACACCTAATCTACCCTAAATCCTAACCCATCCTAACCCTATCCCTAAACCTAATTCTAATCATCGCCCTAGCCCTAAACCTGGTTATAACACCAGCTCTTCCCCTAAACTTAACCCTAAACCTAAACCTAAACCTAACCCTAAACATTGCCCTAATATTAGGCCTAACCCTAACACTAATCCTAGACATATTCCTAGGCCTAATTTAGCCCTAACCCTAAACCTAGCCCTAACCTTAACCGCAACTCTAGCCCTAGCCCTAGCTCTAAACATATCCATTAAACTAACCCTAACCCTAACCCTAACCCTAATGCTAACCCTTGGCCTAACTCTAACTCATTCCCTAACCCTAAAATATCCAGTACCCTAAACATAACCCTAACCCTAAATCTAACCTAACACTAGACCTAGACATAATAATAACCCTAAAACTAGCCCTAATTGTAACCCTAGTTTTTACATTAGCTGGAGACCTAAAGCTAACACAAAACCTAGCCCTAATAAAGACCAAAAGCTAGCTTTAACTCTAAACCTAGCCCTAACCCTAAACCTAATCCTAAGCCTAGCCCTAAACCTAGCCCTAACCCTGGCACTAACCCAATCCCTTACCCTAATCCAAACTCAAAACCTAAAGCTACCTCAGTCTTAAACCTAAACTTTAGCCTAACTCAAACCCTCACTCTATTACTAGTCCTAACACTAACCCTCAATCTAGGTCTATCCCTATCCCAAGCCCTAACCCTAACCCTGATCCTTATTCTGACCCTAACACTAACCATAGGTCTAAACCTGACCCTAAACCTAAACTGACCCCTAACATTGGCGCTACCTGTAAGCCTATACCTATAACTGACCATACCACTAGACCTAGACCTACACCCAATCTTTCATCTAGTGATAACTCTATCCCTATCCATAAACAGAAACCTAGCCCTAGCCTTAACAATAACCCTTAACCTAACCCAAACACTAACCCTACCCCAGACCTAACCTAGTACTAATGCTGGACCTAATCATAAACCTAACTAACCCAAACACTGACCCTTACCCTAACAAAAACTCTAGCTCGAAACCTTTTCCTAACCAAAAACCTAACCTTAAACTAGACCTAGCCATATCACTAATGCTAAAACTAGCCATAAACATAGGTCAAACCTCTAACTCTTTCCATTACGCTAATCAAAACCCAAACTCTGATGCTAACCCTAGCCCTCACCCTAACCCTGACTCTAAATCTAAACCTCGTCCTAGTGCAAATACTAGCTCAATCCCTAACACTTAAACTTAACCTAACCCTAACACTAACCCCTGACCTAAACCTAACCCTAACCTTAACCCTAGCACAAATCTTAACCTTAATATTAGCCATAACCCTAGCTCTAACCCTAACCATTACCCTAAACCTAACCCTACACCTATCCCTAACAATAACCTTAAGCTGAAACCTAATCCTAACCTTAACCCTAACCCAACATCAAACCCTATCCAATACCCTAAACGTAAAGAGAACCCTAGCCCTAATCCTAACACTAACCTTGACACTAACCGTAACTATAACCTAGGCCTAAGCCTAAACCTAACATTTGCCCTAGTGCTAACCCTAACTCAAACCATAAACTGTACTGTAAACCTAAACCTAATGCTATCCCAGGGAGAACCCTAACTGTAACCCTAACTCAAGCCCTAATACTAACCATAACCCTTGCCCTAACCCTAGTTCTAACCCTCTCCATTACCCTAAACATAACCATTACCCTAAAGCTAACCCTAGGCCTAAACCTAACCCTTTCACTAACTCTAACCCTATCAATTTCCCTACACCTAATCTGAACCCTAAACCTAACCCTATCATTATCATAACCCTAAACCTAACGCTAATTTTAGCCCTAACCCTAAACCCTAATCTCAACCAAACCCAAAACCTGATTCTAACCCTAGTAATACCCCTAGCTCTAAACCTGACCCTTACTCTAAACCTAACCCTTACTCTAGACCGAGCCATAAATCTAACCCTCAATCTATCCCTATATGTAACCCTAGACCTGATATTAGCCCTATCCCTAATTTTTGCCATAACCCTAAAACAAACCCTAGCCCTCTTTCTAGCCCTAAACCTAGCCTTATTACTAACCCAAAACATAATCCTAGACCTAACCGTAATTCTAATCTTCGACCTAGCCCTAAAACTAGCTATAACCCCATCACTTCCCCTAAACCTAATCCTATTCCTAAACCTAAACTTAAGCCTAAAACTAGGCCTAACCCTAACACAAACCCTAGACCTAATCCCAGCCCTAATTTAGCCCTAAACCTAAACTAACCCTAGCCCTAAGACTAACTCTAACTCTCGCCCTAGTCCTATCCTTGTTGTTACCCCAACCCTTACCATAACCCTAAAACTTGCCCTAACCTTAGCCCTAACCCAAGCCCTAGTCCTAATCCTACATCTAATCTTAACTCTGAATGTAACCCTAAACTTATGCCTAAATGTCTCATTAACACAAGCTGTAACACTAATGCTAATTCTAAAACTAGCCCTAACCTAGCCCAAGCCCTACAACAAAACAAAGCCATAGCCCTAACCTTAACATTTAACGTAAACCACAACCTAAGCCTACACCTAGCCCAAACCCAGCTCTAATTAGAGACTTACCCTAACCGTAAAACTAACCCTGACTCTGACTCTGACCCTACAATAATTCTAGCTCTAAACATCACCTAAAACTTAAACCGAACCATAAAACTAGACCTAGACCTAACCCTAACCCTAAAACTAGCCCTAATAATAACCCTAGTTCTTACTTTAGCTGTAGCCCTAATCCTAGTGCTAACCTAACCCAAAACCTAACCTAATCAGAGCCCTAACTCTAGCTTTAACACTAACAATATCCATAACCATAGCCCTAATCCTTATGCTAAAACTAAAGCTAACCCTAATCCTTGCAATAACCCAAAATCTAACCCTAACCCTAGCTCTAATCCTATCCATTACCTTAAGCCTAACCCTAACCCTAATGCTAACCCTAGGATAACCCTAACCCTATTGCTAATCCTACACCTGTCCATTACACTAAAACTAACCTGAACCCTAAATCTAATCATATCCATAAACCTAATCCTAACCCTAACCCTAACGCTATTTGAGCCCTAACCTTAAACATTAACCTAATCAAAACTGGAACCATATACTTTACCCTAATAATGCCCCTAGCTCTAAAACTTACTTTAAACCTTAACCTAACCCTTAACACTATACCTAGCCATAATCATAACCCTAAAACTATCTCTAACCATAATCCTAGACCTGACATTAGCTCTAACACTAATGAAGCCCTAACCCTAGCACAAACCCTAGCCCTAATCCTATCCCTAAACTTAGCTTTTAATCCTAAACCTAACCCTAACCATAGACCTAACCCTAATTTTAATCATCACCCTAGTTCTAAACCTACCTATAACATCATGCCTAACCGTAACCATAATCATAACACTAGCCCTAAACCTAGGCTTAGCCTTAATAGTAACCCTAGCTCTAATCCTAGCCCTACTAAAGCCCTAACCATAACCCTACCAAACCTTAACCCTAAAACTAACTCTAACTCTCACCCTAGCCCGATCCCTAGTTCTAACCCTATCCATTATGATAACCCAAACCCTAGCCCTAACCCTAGCCATAACCTATATTTAACCCTAACTCTAAATCTAACCCTAACCATAAGCCTAAACCATATGCTAATACTAGCTCTACCCCTAACATTAATTTGAAAACTAGCCCTAACCCTAGCCCTACCCTCAAGCAAAATCGAGCCAAAGCACTGAACCTAACCCTTAACCTAAAACAAAACCTAACCCTAAACCTAGTCCTAATTCAAGTGCTAACCCTAACTCTAGAACTAATACTAACCCTGACTCTGACCTTAAAACTGACCCTAGCTTTACACATCACCCTATCCCTAAACATAATCTTAACACTAGACCTCACCCTAAACCTAACCCTAAATCTAGTCCTTATGTAATGCCAGTTCGCACATTAGCCATAACTCTAACCCTAACAAAAAACCTAGCCCTAATCCAAGGCCTAATCTTAGCTTTAACCCTAACCCTAACCGTAGCCCTAATCCTAACCCTATCCCTAGTCCTAACCCTAGCTCTAACCCTATGCCTTACACTTAGTCAAACCCTCACCCTATTGCTACCCTAATCCTAACCCTAATCCTAAGCCTTCCCCAAACCCTAAATTTATTACTAGTCCGAACCCTAGTCCTCATTCTAACTCTAAAATTAGCCCAAACCCTAACCCTAACCTTGACCCTTATTCTGACTCTACCACTAAACCAAGGTTTAAACCTGACCCTAAACCTTTTCCAGAACCTAACACTAGCCCTACCGGTTACCCTATACTTAAACCTACCACTAACATTAGCCCTAGACCTAAACCTAATCCTAAATATAGCCATAACCCTAGCCCTAACAATAACTCTTAACCTAACCCAAACACTAACCCTACCCCTAGACCTAACCCTAGTCCTCATTCTGGATGTAACCCTAAACCTAATCCTAACCTGAACTTTGAAACTTACTCAAAAAAAAAGCTAGCTCTAAACCTTATCCTAACCCCAAAACTCAGTGTAACACTAGATGAACCCTAAATCTAGCAGTAACCATAACTCTAGCCCTTAAATTACTAATAAACTTAACACTAGCCCTAAACCTCACACAAAACCTAGCCCTAATTGTAGCCCTAAACCTAACCCTAAGCATAACTGTAAACACAAACCTAGCCCTAACCCTAACCATAACACTCGTCCTAGCCCTAACCCTAGCTCAAACCCTAAATCTTACCCTAAACATAACCATAACCCAAACCCAAAACCTCACCCTAAACCTAGCACTAATCCTAACCTTAACCATAGCCCAAACCCTACCTCTAACTCTATGCATTACCTTAACAATAATCCTAAACCTAATGCTAACCCAAGCCCTAATCCTAACACTAACCCTTCCCTAGGCCTGATGTAACCCTAACCCTCGCCCTAGCCCTAATTCTAGCTCAATCTCTAAACATAAACATATCATAACCCTAACACTAACTGAAGGACCAACCCTAACGCTAACCCTAGCCATAATCCTAAACTTAACCCTAGCCCTAACCCTAGGTCAAGCCCTACCCATTACCCTAACCCTAAATTAACCCTAATGATAACTCTAGAAGTAAAGATAAACCTACCCTAACCCTAAACATAAACCTAACCCTAGAACTAACAGTGAACCTAACCGTAATCCTAACCCTAAACCTGCTCAAACCATAATCCTAAACCTAACCCTAATGCTAACTTAAACCTAACCATAATTCTAATCTGAAATCTAAACCTATTACCTTAACTCTAATGATAACCCAAGCCCTAACCTTAACACTAACCCTAGCACTAACCATGACCATAACCCTCGACCAAACCCTAAATTAACCTTAGCCCTAGCACTAACCCTAGCTCAAACCCTAAACCATACCCAAAACCTAATCCTAACTCTAACCATCGCCCTAACCCTAACTCTAGCCCTAATCCTCGGTCTAACCCTATAAATTACCATAATAGTAACCATAATGCCAATGCTAACGCTAGGCCTAATCCTAAATCTATCACAAACTAAAACCATATCCATTACCCTAAATTTAACCTGAAACCTAAACCTAACCCTATACATTACCTTTACCCTAATTCTAACCTTAATGCTAATTGGAGCCCTAAACCTAAATCTTAACCTAACTCAAACTCAAATCCTGACCCTTACCATAATAATACCCGTGGCTCTAAACCTATCTCTTTCTCTAAACGTAACACTAAAATTTGACCTAGTCATAAAACTGACCCTAAGACTATCCCTAAATGTAAACCTAGACCTGACGTTAGCCCTAGCCATAATTTTTGCCCTAAACCTAACACAAAACCTAGCCCTAATCCTAGCATTAAACCTAGCATTAATCCTAATCCGAATGATAACCCTAGCCTAACCCTAAAGCTAATCATAAAACTAGCCATTATCCTAACAATAGCACTAAAATAAAACCGAGCAACAGGCCTAACACTTAACCTTAACTTAAACCAAACACTAGCACTATACCTAGAACTAACCCTAGCCCTAATTCAAGTCCTAATCCTAATCTTAAAAATAACCCTGACCCTGCCTCATATCCTAAACTCACCCTAGCTCTAAACAGCACCCTAAACTTAAACCAAACCCTAACAGTAACCCTAGCCATGATTTGAGTCCTAAACATAACCCTAAAACTAACCCTGACATAACTCATATTCTAATACTAACTCTAGTTATAAATATCAATCTAACTTTAAACCTAACCCTAACACTTGACCTACCCTAGTTCTTATATTAGTCATTGTCCTAACCCTAGCCTTAAACCTCACACAAAAACTAGCCCTAATCTGAGCCCTAAACCAAGCTTTAACCCTAACCATAAACCTAACCCTAGCCCTAAACCTATCTCTAACCCTATCCCTTACCCTAAGCAAAACTCTAATCCCAATGGTAACCCCAGACCTATCTCTAATATTTAGACAAAACAAATGATAACCCTATTAATAGTCCTACCCCTAGATCTCATTCTAGTACTAACCCTATCCCAAACCCTAACACAAATCTGACACTCATTCTGACAATAACACATATCTCAGGTCTAAACCTGACCCTAACCCTAAACCAAACCCTAACACTAGCACTACTGATAACCTCATACCTAAACCAAACCCTACCATTAGCCCTAGTCCTTAACCTAATTCTAAATCTAGATTTAACTCTAGGTCTAGACCTAAACAAAAACCTAGCCATAGCCCTAACAATAAACCTTAACCTAATCCAAACACTATCCCCACCCCTAGACCAAAACCTAGTCCTAATTCTGGCTTTAACCCTAATTTTAACTGTAACCAAAACACTGACCCTGCCTTTATTTTATTTATTTTATTTTTTTGCAGGAAATAATACAACTCCCCCCCCTTGTTTTCATTTGCATTTTACTTTTATTTATTTTTGCTTTAATAATGCATATTCTGTTCACGCAAAAGGTGCAAAGGACAGGAAGCAGGGGTTTAACTTGGCTGATGAAAAATCAAGCATGGATGACATTTCTAGTTTCATGAACAACCTAAAAGTAGGAGGAACTGAAGAAGTCACAGCTGGTACCACAGGGCCCAACTTCTTAGCTATCTCCTCTTAGGATCTTTGGCTAGGGTGAGAGAAGATGTGAAGACAGTGGCCTCTAGTGGACTTAGATAAGTGGCAGATTTTTCTTTCTTACTTTTTTTTTTCTTTCTTTCTTACTTTCTTTCTTTCTTTCTTTGAATCATGGTAGCTGCATCACAAAAGCTCCAGTCAAGAGGGTGGTAAAAAGAAAGCACAGATCATTGCAAATACCAGATTCATTCATTCATTCATTCATTCATTCATTCTCTCTCTCTCTCTCTCTCTGTCTCTCTCTCTCTCTCTCTCTCTTTGTAAATATATCATCATATATAAGCTAAAATTTCTCTTAGGGTGGCGGGGTCTGCTGACAGGGGAGCCTGCCTTTGACACTAAAAATTCCTCTAAACCTGATCCTAACCAAAACCTAAAACTAATTCTAGACCAAGCCATAACTATAACACTAAAACAAGCCCTAATCATAACTCTGGTTCTTACATTACTCATAGCCATAACCCTAAGCCTAAACCTAACACTAAACAAAGAGCTAATCAAAGGCCTAAACCTACCCCTAAGCATAACACTAACACTAACTGTAACCATAGCCCAAACCCTAGCTCTAACTCTATCAATTACCCTAACTATAACTCTAAACCTAATGTTAACCCTAGCACTAACCATAACACTAACTCTATCCCTAGCTCTGATTCTATCCTGAACCCTCAACCTAGCCCTAACACTTACTAAATTCATGACCCTAACCCTTAACCTAACCAGAAGAAAATCCTAAGCCTAATACTAACCCTAACTCTAGCCCTAACCCTAATACTAACCCTAACACTTGACTTAACCCTAAACCAAACACTAGCCTTAGCACTAATCCAAACTAAAACCCTAACCCATAACCTAAACTTAACCCTAACCCTAACCCTAACTCTAGCCCTAATCCTAAATATAATCCTAGCCCTAACCATAGCTCTAAATCTATCCATTACCCTAATTATAAGTATAAACCTAAAGCTAAACCTAGGGCTAACCCTAAACCTATCCATTAACCTAAACTTATCCTGGTCCCTAAACTTAACCTGAAACCCAAATCTAACTCTATTCATTACACTAACCCTAACTCTAACCCTAATGCTAATTTGAGAACTAAACCTAAACCTCAACCTAACCCAAACCCAAACCCTGACCTCACCATCATAATACCCCTAGGTCGAAAGCTGAACCTTACCCTAAACTGAACACTGACACTATACCTAGCCATAAACCTTACACTAAAACTACCCCTAATCGTAACCCTAGACCTGATATTACCCATAGCCCAAATTCTTTCCATAAACCTAACACAAATGCTATTCATCATTCTAGCCCTAATCCTAGCCTTTATCCTAACCCAAACCCTAACTTTAGCCTTATCCTTAATTTTATCCCTCACCCTATTTCTGAACCTAGCTATAACCCCATCCCTTACCCAAAATATAATTCTAACTTTAACCCTAGACTTAACCCTTACACTAACCCTAGACTTGATCCTAGCCCTAATTTAGCCCTTACCCTAACACAAGCACTAATTCTAACTCTGTTGCCCTAGCCCTATTCCTAGTTCTAACCCTATCTCTTACCGTAACCCTAACACTTGTTCTAACCTTAGCCCAAACCTAGCCCTACCACTAACTGTAGATCTAAACATAACTCTAAATATAACCCCAACCCTAAGCCTAAACCTCACACTAAATCTAGCCCTAACACTAATGCTAATTCTAAAACTAGCCCTAACCTAGTCCTAGCCCTAAAACAAAAGCGAGCAATAGTTCTAACGCTTACCCTTAACCTAAACCAAAACCTAACCGTACACCTAACCCTAACCCTAGCCCTAATTCCAGTCCTACCCTAACCTAAAACTAACGTTGACCCTGACTCTGACCCTAACACTAACTCTAGCTCTCAGATCACCCTAAAAATATACCTAAACCTAAAACTACACCTACCTCTAACCCTAACCCTAAAAGTAGCCCTAATCATAGCCCTAGGTCTTACATTAGCTGTAGCCATAATCCTAGTCGAAACCTAACCCAAAACCTAGCCCTAATCTGAGCCCTACACCTTGTTTTAAACTTAACCCCAACCAGAGCCCTAACAATTACCCTATACCTAACCCAAACACTAAAACTTGCCCTAACCCTAAACCTAAACATAGACTTAATCCTAACCATAATGCAAGCCCTAACCCTAGCTCTAACCCTATCCATTACCATAACCATAACCATAACCCTAATGCTAACCCGAGGATAAGCCTAACCCTAGCTCTAACCCTAACTTTTTCCATTACCCTAAACCTAACCTGAAACCTAAACCTAACCATAAACATTACCCTAACCTTAACCCTAAACCTAACGCTAATGAAAGCCCTGATCCTAAACCTTAACCTAACTCAAAACTTAACCATGACTGTGATCCTAATAATAACCCTATCTCTAAACCTGACCCTAACCCTCAACCTAACACTTACATGAGAACTAGCCATAAACCTAACCCTAAAAGTAACCCTAACCATAAACCAAGAACAGACATTAGCCCTGGCAATAATGCTAACCCTACCCTAACACAAAACCTAGCCTTAATCCTAGCCCTAATCATAGCCCTAAACGTAACCTTCATCCTAACCTTAACCATAACTGTAGCCCTAACCCTATTTTGACCCTCGCCCTAAACCTAGCTATAACATCATACCTTACATTAATCCTAACCTTAACCCTAGCCCTAAATGTAGGCCTAACCCTAACCCTAACCCTAGTGATAATTCTAGCACAAATTTAGTCCTAAACCTAACCCTAACTGTACCATAATCCTAACAATCACCCTAGCACTAAACCTAGTTCTAAATTTATCACTTACCATAACACAAACCCTAAACCTAAACCTAGCCCTAACCCCATTCTTACTTTTGCACTTGCTCTAAACCTACATCTAACCCTAACACTAAATAGAACCCAAAACCTAAGCGTATACCTCACCCTAACACTAGCCCTAACCCTAATGCTAATTGGAAAACTAGCCCTAACCCTAGCACTAGCACTCAAGCAAAACCGAGTCATAGGCTTAACTCTAATTCTTAACCTAAACTAAAGACTAAGCTTATACCTAACCCTAACCCTAGTCCTAATTTGAGTCCTAACCCTAACTCTAGAATTTACCCTGACCCTGACTCAGACCCCAAAAATTACCCTAGCTCTAAACATCACACAAACACTAAACTTAACCAGAACACTAAACCTAGCCCTAACCCTAAGCCTAAAACTAGCCCTAATAGTAACACCAGTTCTTTCATTACACATAGTCCTGTACTAACAGAAAAGATAGCTCTAATCCAAGGCCTAAACCTAGCTTTAAATCTAACCTTAACCTTAACCTCGACCTATCCCTAAACCTAACACTAGCCCTTCCCCAAGTTCTCAACCTATCCCTTATCCTAAGCCAAACCCTCACCCTAATGATAACCTAGTCCTAAGCCTAATCCTTAGCCTACCCCAAACCATAACTATATTACTAGTCCTAACCCTAGTCCTCATTCTAGTTCTAACCCTAACCCAAATCCTAACTCTAACCCTGACCCTTACTGTGACCCTAACTGTAACCCTAGGTTTAAACCTGACCCTAACCCTAAACTGAACTCTAACACTAGCCCGATGTGTAACCCTATACCTAAACCTAACCCTAACACTCGATTCAGACAAAAACCTAATCCTAAATGTAGCATTAGCCCTAAAAAAACACCTAGCCTTAGCCCTCACAATAACCCTTAAATTAACCCAAACACTACCTCTACACATTGACCTAAACCTAGTACTAATTCTGGCCATAGCCCGTACCCAAACACTTACCATTCCTATAACATAAATCCTAGCTCTAAACTGTATGCTAACCCAAAATCTAGCCATAACCCTAACACTAGACCTAGCTATAACCCTAACTCTAGGTCTCACATTACCTACAGCCCTAATTTTAGCCCTAAACCTCACTCAAAACCTAGCCCTAAGCATAACCCAAACCCTAACCCTAGACCTAACCCTAACCCTAACCCTTGCCCTAACCCAAACCCTAGCTCAAACATTAACCCTTACCCAAAACATAACTCTAGACCTAACCCTAATCCTAGTTCTAATCCTAACCATAACCAAGGAAAAAAAAAACTAGCTCTAACTCTATCCATTACCCTAAACAAACCCCTAACCCATTCTAACCCTAGCTCTAAACTTAACCCTAACATATACCTAGATGTCACACTAACCCTAATCTTTGTCCAAGCCCTAACCATAGCTCAAACCCTAACACTTACCCTAAAACTAATTCTAACATTAACCCTAGGCTTAACCCTAACCCTAACCCTAATCCTAACCATAATCCTATACCTAAACCTATCCATTAACCTAAACATAAGCCTAATCCAAATGCTAACCCTAGGCCTAACTCTAAACTTATCTCTAACACATACCCTATCTATTACCTAAAACTATCCTGAACACTAAACCTAATCTTGTTAATTACTCTAAACCAATCCCTAACCCTAATGCTAAATCAAACCCTCATCAAAACCATAACTTAAACCAAACCCTAAACAAGAAACTTACCCTAATAATACACCTAGCTTTAAACGGGACCCTTTCCTGAAACCTAACCCTTACAATAGACCCAGCCATAAACATAATCTTAACACTATCCCTAAACGTAACCCTTAATGATATTAGCCATAGACCTAATTCTTGCTCTAAACCTAACACAAACCTGAGTCATCATCCTAGCCCTAAACCTAGCCTTAATCCTAATCTGAACCATAACCCTAGCTCAATCACTAATTTCAACCCTCGCCTAGGTCTGAACCCAGGTATAACCACATCCCTTCCTCTAACCCTAACCCTAACCCTTATCCTAACACTAACTCTAATGCTAACCTGAGACCTAACCCTAGGCCTAAACCTCATACTAACCATAGCTCTAGTCCTAGCCCTAATTTAATGCTGACTGTAACCCTAACTCTAACCCTACCCATAAGACTAATTCTAACTCTTGCCCTAGACTTATTTCTAGTACTAACTCTATCTGTTGCCATAACCCTAACACTAGCCTTAACCTAACCCCTAAACCTAACCCCTAAACCTAGCCCAAGTCCTAACCCTAGATCTAAACATAACTCTAAATATAACCTTAACCCTAAGCCTAAACCTCACTCTTCCACTAGCCCTAATATTATCACTAATCCTAAAACTAGTTCTAAACCTTGCCGTAGGTCTAAAACAAAACTGAGCTCTACTCTAACCCTAACAGTAACCTAACTGTAACCTCAGAACTGACATTAGACCTAGTACTAATTCTTGCCCTAACCCTAAAACAAAACTTAACCCTACACCTACCCATAACTCTACCCTTATTTTGAGTGTTATCCCTAACCTTAAAACTAACACTGACTCTGAACCTAACACTAAACCTATTTCAAATCATCACCCTAATCCAAAACCTAACCCTAACACTAGACCTAGCCCTAACAAAAATCCTAAAACTAGCCCTAATCGTAAACCTAGTTTTTACTTTAGCCATAGCCCTACCCTAGTCATAACCTAATCTAAAACCTAGCCCTAACACTAGCTTTAACCCTAACATAAACTCTAAACCTAATCGTTACCTTAGCCTTAATCCTAACCATAACTCTAGCCCTAAATCTAGCTCTAATCCTATCCATTAACTTAACCCTAACCCTAATACTAATCCTAGGATATCCCTAGCTCTATCCATAACCCTAACCCTATCCATTACTCTAAACATAACCTGAACCCTAAACCTAACCATATCCATTATCCTAACCCTAAACATAATCATAACACTAATTTGAGCCCTAACCCTAAACCTTAACCTAAACAAACCCTAACCGTGACTCTGATGCTAATAATACCCCTATCTCTAAAAGTGAACCTAACCCTTACACTTACATAAACCTAACCCTGAAACTATCCCTAACCATAACCCTAGACCTGACATTAGCACTAGCCCTATTACTAGCCCTTAAGTTAAAAAAAAAAGAAAGAAAAAAAGAAAAACAGACCTAATCCTGGCCCTAAACCTATCCTTAATCCAAACACAAACCCTAACACTAGGCCTAACCCTAAAGTGAAGACTCGCCCTAGCACTTAACAGAGCTATAATATCATACCGTACCCTAACCCTAATTCTAACCCTACCCTAAACCAAGGCCTAGCCCTAACACTAACCCTAGCTCTAATCCTAGACCTAATTTAGACTTAACCCTAAACGTAATCATATCCCTAGCCCTAAGAATAACTCTCTTGCCCTGGCACTATCCCTATTTCTAACCCTATCCTTTACCATAACCCAAAGCCTAGCCCTAATCCTATCCCAAAACTTAGCACTAGCCCTAAACCTACATCTAACACTAAGTCTAAATCTAAACCTAACCTTAAACATAAACCTCACCCTAACACTAGCTCTAAGCCTAATGCTAATTTGAAAACTAGCCCTAACCCTAGCCATAGCATTCAAGCAAAATTGAGCTAAAGTTTAATCCTAAACCTTAACCTAAACCAAACCCTATTGCTACAGCTAGCCAACCCTAGCCCTAAATTGAGTCCTAAACCTAACTGTACCCTGACTCTGATCCTAAAACTAACCCTAGGTCTAAACATCACCCTAACCCTAAACCTGACCCAAATACTAAACCTAGCCCCAACCCTAATCCTAAAACTAGCCCTAATCATAATGCCAGGTCTTACATTAGCAATAGGCCTAACCGGAACACAAAACCCAGCCTTAATCTGAACCCTAACCCTAGCTTTAACCCTAACCCTAATCCTAACCCTAACCCTAATCCTAATCCTAATCCTAATCCAAGCTCTAACCCTATTCCTTACACTAAGACAAACCCTCACCCTAATGCTACCCTAGTCCTAACTCTAATCTTTAGCCTACCCCAAACCCTAACTCTATTACTAATCCTAACCCTAGGCCTTATTCTATCTCTAATTCTAACCCAAATCCTAAGCCTATTCCTGACCCTTATTCTGACCCTAACAGTAACTCTAGGTCTAAGACTGACCCTAACACTAAACCAAACTCTAACACTAGCCCTATCGGTAAACCTATACCTAAACCTCATCATAACATTAGCACTAGACCTAAACTTAATTCTAAATATAGCCATAACTCTAGTACTAGCCCTAAACAAAAATCTAGCCCTAGTACTAACAATAACCATTAGCCTAACACAAAGACTAATGATACAACCAGAACTAACCCTAGTAAAATTGTGGCCCTAAACCTAAAGCCAATGCTAACCCGAACACTGACCCTTATCCTAACACAAACCCTAGCTCTAAACCTTATCGTAACTTGAAATCTTTCCCTAATACTAGACCTATCCATAACCATAAGCTTAAAACTAGATATAACCACAATGCTAGCTCTTACATTACCCATAGTCCTAACACCAGCCATAAAACTCCCCTAAAACCTAGACCTCAATGTAGCACTAAAGCTACCTGTAAGCATAACCATAACACTAACCTTAGCCCTAGTCCTAAGCCTCACACTTGCCCTAGCCCTAACCCTATCTCAAACTCTAATTCTTATCCTAAAAATAACTCTAACCCTAATCCTAACCCTTGCCCTAATCCTAACTGTAACCATAGCACAAATTCTACCTCAAATTCTATTCATTACTTTAATATAACTCTAACACTAATGCTAACCCTAGCCCTAATTCTAACCATAGCTCTGACTCTAACCCTAAACCTCGCCCTCGCCCTAACCATAAACACTTAACCTAAACTTAACCCTAACACTAACCTTAGGCCTAACCCTAATCCTAGGCCTAATCCTAACCTTAACCCAATCCCTAACACTAGCACTAACTCTATTCATTACGCTACACATAAGCGTATCCCAAATGGTAACGCTAGGCCTAAACCTAACACTATCCCTAAAAGTAACCCTACACATTACTCTATACTTTACCTGAACCCTAAATCTAACCCTATCCACTAATCTAACCCTAAACCTAGTGCTAATTCGAGCCCTAATCCTAAACCTTAACCTAAAGCAAACCCTATCCTGGACTCTGACCCTAATAATACTCCCAGCTCTAAACCTGACCCCTACCCTAAACCTAAATCTTACACTAGACCTAGCCATAAACCTAACCCTAACCATAACCCTAGACCTGACATTAGCCCTAGTCCTAATTCTAGCCCTTTCCCTAACACAAAACCTAGCCTCATCCTAGCCCTAAACCAAGCCTTAATCCTAATCCAAACCCTCACGTGGCCCAATCCCTAATTTTAACCTTCCATCTATCCCTGAACCTAGCTATAACCCCATCACTTCCCATAAAACTAACCCTAACCCTAACAATTACACAAACCCTAACCGTAGCCTTAACCATATGCCTAACACTAACACTAACCCTAGTGCTAATCCCAGCCCTAATTTAGCCCTAACCATACACCTACCCCTAACCTAGCCCTAAGATTAACTCACTCTCACCCAGCCCTATTTCTATTTCTAACCTGATCTATTACCATAGCCCTAATATTAGCCCTCATCCTAGCCATAGCCTTAACTCTAGATCTAACCATAACTCTAAATCTAATCCTAACCTTAAGCCTAAACGTCACCCTATAACTAGTAGTAACACTATTGCTAATCCTAAAACTAGCGCTAACCATAGTCCTAGCCCTAAAACAAAACTGAGCCATTACTCTAACCCTAAACCTTAATCTAAACCAAACCCTAATACTACAACTAAAAATAAACCTAGCTCTAATTAAATTCCTAGGACTAAAACTAACACTATCTCTAAATATCACCCTAACCCTAAAGCTAATGCTAACAGTAGACCTAGCCCAAATCCTAACCCTAAAACTAACCCTAGTTCTTACATTGGCCGAAGTCCTAACTCTAGCCCAAACCCTAACACAAAATAGCCCTATTCTGAGCCCTAATACTAGATTTAACCCTAACCCTAACCCTTCTCCTGAAACTAAGCCTGAACCTATCCCTAACACTATCCCTTAACCTAAGCCAAATCCTATCCATAATCCTAATCCTAGTCCTAATCATAAACCTTAGCCTAACCCAAACCCTAACCCTATTATTAGTCCTAACCCTAGCACTCATTCTAGCTCTAAGCCTAACCCAAAACTTAACCCTACCTTCACCCTTATTCTGACACTAACACTAATTATATGTCTAAACCTTACCCTAACCCTAAAGAAAACCCTGAAACAAGCCCTAGAGTAGCCATATACCTAATCCTAACCCTAACACTAGCCCTAGGCCTAAACCAAATCCTCAATCTAGCGATAACTCTAGCCCTAGACGTAAACCAAAACTTTGTCCTAGTCCTAACAATAACCTTTATCCTAAACCAAACACTAGTCCTACTTCTAAACCTAACTTTGTCCTAATTTTCGCTTTCACCCTAACTCTAACTGTAACCTGAACACTGACCCTGCCTTTAACAGTAAACCTATCTCTAAATCTGAGCCTAACCAACATCTAAACCTATCACTAGACCTAGCCAAAACTCTAACCCTAAAACTAGCCATAATTGTAACCCTAGCTCTTATATTACCCATAGCCCTAATCCTAGGCCTAAATCCAAAACAAAACCTAGATCTTATCCTAGGCCTAAACCTAGCATTAGGCGTAACCCTAACACAAACCGTAGCCCTAACCCTAACCTAACCCTCACCTTAGTCCTAACAATAGCTCAAAATCTAACCCTTAACATAAATATAAACCTATACCTATCCCTAAATCTAACCTCAAACATAGCCCTAACCTTAACCTTAATTCTAGCACTAAATTTAGCTCTAAAGAAACCTATTACCCTAAACACAACCCTACTCCATTGATAACCGTGGGCTTAACTCTAAACCTAAACCTAACCAGAAAACTAACCCTAGACCTAACCCTAAACCTCACTCTCACCATAGACCTAACCCTAGCACACACCCTACCCTTAACATAAACGTAACCATAACTATAGCCCTAATGCTAAGCCTAAACCACAATCTAACTCTAACCATAAACCTAAACTTACATCTAATTGTACCCATTATCCTAAACCTAACATTACCCCTAAAGATGACCGTAGCCCTAATCCTAAACCTAACCATACTGTAATCTTATCCCTAGACCTAACCCTAAACCTAACCCTCACCCTAGCCCTAAACCTAGATCAAAATCCAACACTTACACTAAACATAACCCTAAATCTAATCCTAGATCTAAACATAACCGTAACCCTAATTCAAGACCTATTTCTAAACATAACCCTAGCCCTAACTTTAGCACTAACCCTATCAATTATCCTAACTATATCCCTTACCCTAATGCAAACACTAGACCTAAACCTAACCGTATCACTTACCCTAAACCTATCAATTACCCTAAACCTAAAATGAACCCTATATGAAAAACTCTCAATACACTAATACTTACCCTAAAGCTAATTAGATCCCAAATCCTAAACCCTAACTTCAAACAAACTCTAACCTTGAACCTTACCCTAATAATTCTCCTAGCTCTAAACCTGACCCTTACCCTAAACCTAACCCTTAAGCTAGACCTAGCCATAAAACATTCTAAATCTATCCCCAACTGTAACCCTAGACCTGACATTAGCACTATCCATAATCCTAGCCCAAACCCTAACACAAACCCCACCCTTACCCTTGCTCTAAACCTAGCCTTAATCCTAACTCTATCCCTAACCTTAGGCCTAAAACTAACACTAACCCATGCCCTAATCTTAGCCCTAATTTAGGCCTATCCCTAACCCTAGCTCTAACCCTAGCCCTAAGATTAACTCTCTCACCCTACCTACATCTCTAGTTCTAAATCTATCTCTTACTGGAACCATAATTCTAGCCCTAACCCTAGCCCTATCCTTAGCCTTAGCCCTAACCTAGATCTAACTCTAACTCTAAATCTAACTTTAACCCTAAGCCTAAACCTAAACCTAACACCAGCCTTAACCCTAATGCTAATCCTAAAACTAGCCCTAATCATAGTCCTAGCCCTAAAACAAAACCAAGACATAACCCTAAACCTTAACCTAAACCAAACCCTAAGCTGAACTCTAAACTTAGCCCTACTTCGATTTTTAAGCTGAACCCTAAAACTAACCCAGACCCTAAATCTGACCATAATACTAACCCTAAATCTAAACATCACCCTAACCCTAAATCTAAACCTATTCTTAGACCCAGCGCCAACCCTAAACCTAAATTTAGCCCTAAATGTAACCCTGGAACTTACATTAGCCATAACCCTAACCCTAGCACTAACTTAACACAAAACCTAGCCCTAATTCAAGGCCTAACCCAAGCTTTATCCCTAACACTAAACCTAAGCCTAGCCCTAATCATAACCATAACCCTAGCCCTAACCATAACTCTAAACCTACATATTGCCATAACCATAACCCTAACACTAATCCTAACCCTAGGCTTAAACCTAAACCTATCCCTAATCCTAATCCTATCCATTACCCTAAACCAAACTTAAAACCTAAACCTCAGCAAATCATTACCCTAACTCTAAACAATGCTAATTCAAGCCCTAAATTTAACCTTAAACCATCCCAAACCCTAACCATGAACCTGACCCTAATAATAACTCCAGCTCTAAATTGACCCTAAACATAAACATAACACTTACACTACCTGTATCCATAAATCTAACCCTAAAACTATCTTTAACCATAACCCTAGATCTGATATTAGCCCTAGCCCTAATCCTATCCTACCCTAAAACAAACCCTAGCCCTCATCCTAGCTCTAAATCTAGCTTTAGTAATAACCCTAATCCTAATCATAGGCCTAATCCTAATTCTAACCCTCACTCTACCTCTAAAACTAGCTTTAATGCCAATCCTTACCCTAAACTTAACCCAGCCCCTAAACTTAACAATAGGCCTAAGCTGAACCATAACCCTAGCTCTAATTGTAGCCCTAATTTAACCTTATCCCTAATCCTAACCCTAACCCTAAGACTAACTCTAACTTTCACACTAGCCTTATTACTAGTTCTAACCCTATCCCTTACAGTAAACCTAACCCTAGCCCTAAATCTAGCTCTAACCCTAGCCATAAACCTTGCCCTATTTTTATTCCTAGCCATAACCCTAGATCTAACCCTAACCCTAAGCCTAAGACTAACATTAACACTAGTCCTAATCCTAACACTACTCATAAAACTAGCCCTATCACTAACCCTAGCAGTAAGTCAAAACCGAGCAATAGCCCTAATAAAAAACCTTAAAATAAACCAAATCCTAACACTACACCTTGATCTAACCCTAGACTAATTCGAGTCCTAACCTTATCCTTAATACTAACCCTGACTCTGACGCATATCCTAACACCCTAGCTCTAAACACCATCCTAAATTTAAACCAAACACTTACAGTAATCGTAGCCATAATTTGAGCCCTAACCCTAACCTTAAAATAACTCTGACCCTGACTATTAACCTATCACTAACAGGAGCTCTAAACATCACCTTAACCTTAATACTTATTCCAAAACTAGAGGTCTAACCCCTAGCCATAACCATAAAACTAAACCTAATTGTAACACTAGTACTTGCATTAGCAATGGCTCTAACCCTAGCCCTAATCCTAACACAAAAACTAGCCCTAATCTGAGCTCCAACCTAGCTTTAACCCTAAACCTAGCCCTAATCCTGTGTTAACCCTATCCCTTACCCTAAGCCAAACCCTAACAATAATGTTAACCCTAATTCTAACCCTAATCCTTAACCTAACACAAACTCTAAACCTATCAGTTGTCCTAACCCTAGCCCTCATTCTAGCTCTAACCATAACCCAAACCCAAACCCTAACCCTGACCCTTATTCTGACCCTAATACTAATTGTAGGTCTAAACCTGAACCTAAACCTAACCAAACTCTAACACTAGACCTAACGGTAAACTTATACCTAAACCTAAACCTAACACTAGCCTTAGACCTAAATCTACTCCTAAATCTAGCCAAAACTCTAGCCCTAGACCTAAAGGAAAATATAGACCTAGCCCTAATAATAACCCTTAGCATAAGCTAAACACTAACTCTTACCCTAGACCTAACCCTAGTCTAATTCTGGCTTTAAAACTCGCCATAATCCTAACCTGAACACTGACCCTGACACTAACACTAACCCTAGCTCTAAACATTACCCCAACCCTGAAACTATACGTAGCCCTAGCATTAGCCCTAAAACTAGCCCTAATCATAACAAGTTCTTAATTTAGCCATAGCCTGACCTATTGCAAACCTAGCCCTAATCCAAGTCCTACCCTCTTTAACCATAACACTAACTCTAACCCTAACCATAGCCATAATCCTAAGCCTAAGCCCAACCCTTGACCTAATCCTAAGCATAACCTTAGACCTAACCCTAGCTCTAACCCTATCTATTACCCTGAGGATAACCCTAAACCTTATGCTAACCCTAGACCAAACCCTAATCCTATCCTGATCCCTAGTCTTATCCATTACCCTACACCTAACTTGAACCATAAACCTAAACCTATCATTAACCTATCACTAAACCTAATGCTCATTTGAGCCCTAACCCTAAAACTTAACCTAACCTAAACCCTATCCCTGAACCTAATAATACCCCTAACTCTAAACATGACCCTAACCATAAACTTAAACCTTAAAATAGACCTTGATACAAACCTGACCCTAAAACTATCCCTAATTCGAACTCTAGACCTGACATTAGCCCTAGCTCTAATCCTAGTCCTAACCCTAACAAAAGCCTTAACCCACATCCTAGACATAATCCTCGCCTAATCATAACCCTAACCATAATTCTAACCCTCACCCTATCCCTAAAATTAGGTATAATCTCATGCCTTACTCTAAACCTAACCATAACCAAAACCCTAACATTAAACCTAAACCTAACCCTGGGCATAAATCTAACACTATCCCTTGCTCTAATCCCAGACCTAATTTAGCCCTATTCCTAGCACTAAACATAACCATAGCCCTAAGACTAACTATAACTCTTGCCTTAGCCCTATACATAGTTCTAAACTTTTCCCTTACCATCACCCTAAATGTAGCCCTAATCTTAGGCCTAACACTAGCCGTAGCCCTAAAACAAAAATGAGTCATAACGCAAATCCTAACCCATAATCTAAACCAAAGTCTAACCCTACTCCTACCCTTAACCCTATCCCTATCCCTAGCCCTAGCCCTAATTCTAGTCCTAACCCTAACCTGAAAACTAAGCCTGACCCTGAATCTGACCCTAACACTAAACCTAGCTCTAAAATCATCATAACCATAAATCTAACCCTAACACCAGAACTAGCCTTAACCCTAATCGTACAACTAGTGCTAATCATAACCCTACTTTGTACATTAGCCATAGTCTTAACCCTAGCCCTAACCTAACCTATCTTTAATCAGAATCCTAAACCTGGCTTTAACCCTTAACTTAAACCTAACACTAACCCAAACAAAAGCCCTAATCGTACACATAACCCTAGCCCTAATATTAGGTCTAAATCTATCCATTACCATAATGGTAACCCTAACCATTATGCTAACCCTAGGCCTAACCCTAACCCTATCCATTACACTAAACCACACCTAAACCCTAAACCTAACACTGTCATTACCCTAACCCTAACCCTAATGCTAATTTGAGTCCTAAACTTAAACCCTAACCTAATTCAAACCCTGAACTTGATTCTGATCCTAATAATAACCCTAGCTCTAAACCTGACCCTTACCATACACCTAACTCTTACACTGGACCAAGCCATAAAGTAACATGAAATCTATCCCTAATTGTAACCCTAAACTTGACATTAGCCCTAGACCTGATACTAGTCCTAACCCTAATACAAACACTAGCTCTCATTCTATCCCCAAATCCTAGCCTTAATCATAACCCTAATCCTAACCCTATCCCTAACTCTAATACTAACTATCAGCAAGCCCTCAATCTTGCTATAACCAATTCCTTTAAACTAACTCTAACCCTAAACCTAGGCCTAACCCTAACACTAACCCTAGCTCTAATTTAGCCCTATCCCTAATCATAACTCTAAACCTAGCCACAAAATGAATTCTAACTCTCACACTAGCCCTGTCACTAGTTCTAACCCTATTCCTAAACATAACCATAGCTATTGAGCTATTAACACTATTCCTAACTGTTTTCCTAACCCTTGCCCTATCCTTAGCCCTGGCACTAACCTTAGATCAATACCTATCTATAAATCTAAACCTAACCTGAAGCCTAAGCCTAACCCTAACACTAGCCCTAAGCTTAACTTTAATCCTAAAACTTGTCCTAACCCTAGCTGTAGCCTAAAACACATCTGAGCCATAGCTCTAACACTAATCCTTATTCTAAATGAAACCCTAATGATACACCTACCCCTAACCCTAGACCTAATTTGAGTTTTAAGCTGAACCCTAAAATTAACTCTGACACTGAATCTGACACTAACATTAACCCTAGCTCTAAACATCACCCTAAACCCTAAACCTAGCCCTAACACTCAACCCAGCCCTAAATTTAACCCTAAAATTGGCCCTAAATGTAACCCTAGTTCTTACATTACCCATAACCCTAACCCTAGAACTAACATAACCTGAAACCTAGCCATAATCTGAGCCCTATCCTGAGCTTTAAACCTAACCCAAGCCCCAACCATAACACTAGCCCTAATCATAACCATAACCCTAGCCCTAACCCTAGTCTAACCCTATCTGCTACTATAAACATAACCCTAACCCTAATGCTAACCCTAGGCCTAAACCTAAAGCTATCTCTAATCCTATTTCTATCCATAAACCTAAACCTAACCTGGACCCTAATAATAACCCTATCACTACTCTAACCCTAACCCTAATGCTAATCCGATCCCTAACTTTAAACCTTAACCTATCCCAAACCTTAACCCAGATATTGTCCATAATAATAATCCTAGCCCTAAACCTGACCCTAACCCAAACCTAACCCTTACACTAGATGTAGCCATAATCCTAAACATAAAATTATCTTTAAACAAAATTCTAAACATAAAATTAGCCATACCTCAAATCCTAGCTCTAACCCTAAAACAAACACTAGCCCTCATCCTAGCCCTAAACCTAGCCTTAATCATATCCCTAAACCTAATTTTAATACCACCCTACCTCTAAGCCTAGCTTTAACATCATCCCTTACTCTAAACTTATTCCTAACTCTAACCCTACTTTATATTTAAGCTGAACACTACCCATAGCCCTAATCCTAGCCCTGATTTAGCCCTTTCCCTAACCCTAGCCCTAAGACTAACTCTAACTCTCACACTAGCCCTATCCCTAATTCTAGCCCTATTACATAACATAACCCTAACCCTACCCCTAACCCTTGCCCTATCCTCAGTCCTAACCCTAAACCTAGATCTAACCCTAAATCTAAATCTAACCCTAAACCGAAGCTTCAGCCTAACACTAACACTAGCCCTAACCCTAACTCTAATCATAAAATTAACACTAACCCTAACCCTAGAAGTAAAAAAAAACAATAACCCTAACCCTAAACATTAATTTAAACCACCCTAACACTACATCTAGAACTACCCCTAGCCCTAATTCGACTCTTAAACCCAACCTTAAAAGTAACCCTGACACTGACTCATATGCTAAAACTCACCCTAGCTCTAAACACCATCATAACCTTAAACCAAAAGCTACCAGTAATCCTAACCTTAATTTGAGTACTAACCATAACCCTGACCCTCACTGATATCCTAACACCAATCCCAGCTCTAAATATCACCCTAAACTTAAACCTAACCCTAACACTAAACCTACCCCTAACACTAACCCTAATTATAACCCTAGTTCTTACATTAGCCTTTGCCCCAAACCTAGCCCTAAACCTAACACAAGAACTTGCCCAAATCCAAGCTCTAATTCTAGCTTTAACCCGAACACTAACCCTAACCCAAGCTCTATCCCCATCCCTTACCCTAAGTGGAACTCTAACCATAATGGTAACCCCAGACCTATTTCTAATCCTTAGGCTAACCAAAATCCAAACCCTATTAATACCCATGACCCTAGCCCTCATTCCAGCTCTAATCTTATCCCAAATCCTAACACCAACCCTGGCCCGTATTCTGACACAAATAATTAACCTAGGTCTAAACCTGAACCTAAGCATAGAGAAAACACTAACACTGGCCCTACCAGTAACCTCATTCTTAAACCTAACCCTAAACCTAGCCCTAAGATTAACTCTAATGCTCACACTAGTCCTATCCCTTGTTCTAACCCTATTCCTTACCATAACCCAAAACCTATCCCTAAATCTAGCACTAATGATATATCTATCCTTAGTCATTGCCCTAACCCTAAATCTAACCTAACTCTGAATCTAACCATAACCCTAAGCCTAAGCCTAACATTAACACTAGCCCTAACTCTAATGTTAATCATAAAACCAACCTTAACTCTAACTGTAGCAGTAAAACAAAACTGAGCAATGGCTCTAACCCTAAACCTTAACATAAACCACACTAAAACTACATCTAGACCTAATCCTAGCCCTAATTCGACTCCTAACCCTAAGGTTAAAACTAACCCTGACACTGACTCATATCCTAACACTCACCGTAGCTCTAAACACCATCCTAATGTTAAACAAAAAGCTAACAGTAACCCTATCGCTAATTAGAGTCCTAACCTTAAACTTGACCCTGACTCATATCCTAACACTAACCCTAGCTCTAAATATCACCTTAACCTTAAACCTAACTCTAACATTACATCTACCCCTAATCCTAACCCTAAAACTAACCCTAATTGTAACCCTAGTTCTTATATTAGCCACTGCCCTAACCGTAGCCCTAACATAACACGAAACAAGCCTTAATCCAAGATCTAAACCTAGCTTTAACCCTATAACTTACCCTAAGCGAAACCCTAAACCTAATGGTAACTCTACACCTATCCATAATTCTTAGGCTAACCAAAATCCTAACCCCATTAATAGTCCTGACCCTAGACTTTATTCTAGCTCTAATCCTATCTGAAACTCTAATGCTAACCCTGACCCTTATTCTGACCCTAATACTTAACTTAGATCTAAACCTGACTCTAACCCTAGACCAAACTCAAACACTGGTACTGAAGATAAATTTATTTCTAAACCTAACTCTACAACTAGCCCTAGACCTAAACCTAATCCTAGATATAGCCTTAACTCTAGCCCTAGACCTAAACAAATACCTAGTCCTAGCCCTAACAATAAGCCCTACCATAACCCAAACACTACCCCTACTCCTAGACCTAAACTGAGTCTTAATTCTTGCTATAACCCTAAATCTAACTTTAACCCAAACACTAGCCAGCATTTAACAGTAAACCTCCCTCTAAACATGAACCTAACTGAAAATATAAACCTAAACCTAGACCTAGACATAACCCTAACCCTAAAACTAGCTCTATTTATGACCATACTTCTTATATTACCAACAACCCTAACCATAGGCCTAAACCTAACACAAAACCTAGAGCTAATCCTAGGCCTTAAACTAGCCCAAAAGCATAACCCTAACCCTAACCTTATCCCTAATCCTTACCTAATCCTAGCCTTAGTCCTAACCCTAGCTCATTAACCCTTACCATAAACATAAACCTAGAACTATCCCTAAATCTAACCCTAACCCTAGCCCTAATCCTAACCTTAACCCTAGCCCTAACCCTAACTCTAAACCTACCCAATATCCTAACCCTAATCCTAAACCTATTGGTAGCCCTAGCCTTAACCCTAACATAACCCTAACCCTAAACTAAACTAGAAAACTAAACAGAAAACTAAAACTAGTCCTAACTTTAAACCTAACTCTTGCTATAAACCTAACCCTAGCTCAGAACCTAAACCTTACCATAAACCTAAACATAACAATAGCACCTAACTTTAACCCTAAACTTAAATCTAACACTAACTCTAAACCTAAATATAAATATAACCATATCCATTACACTTACCCTAACTCAAACCCTAACCCTAATGATAACGCTAGATCTAACCCTAACCCTAACCTAAAATTACCATAATTCTATCCCTAGACCTAATCTTTAACCTAACCCTTACTCTAGCCCTAACCATAGCTCATAACCTAACCCTTATGCTAAACATAAACCTTACCCTAAGCCTAGTTCTAACCCTCACCCTAACCCTAACTAAAGAGCTAATCCTAACCATAACCCTGTCCCTAAACTTAACTCTAACTTTATCCATTACCCTAAACATAAACCTTACCCTAACCCTAACCCTATCAGTAACCCCAAACCTATTACCCTAAACCTAACCTGAACCCTAAACCTAACCCTATCATTATCATAACCCTAACCCTAATGCTAATTCAATCACTAACCCTAAACTCAAACTTTAACCAAATCCTAGCTCTGAATATGACCCTAATAATTTCCCTAGCTCTAAACATGACCCTTACTCTAACCCTTACACTAGACTTAGCAAAAAACCTAATCTTGAAAATATGCCTAACAGTTACCCTAGACCTCACATTAGCCATAGCCATAATCCTAGCTGTAACCCTAACACAAATCCTAACCTTTATCCTATTCCTAATCATAGCCTTAATCATAACCCTATCCCTAAACCTAGGCCAAACCCTAACACCCTAGCCCTAATCTTGGCCCTAATTTAGCCGTATTCCTAACCCTAATATGGACATAGCCCTAAGACTCTCACCCTTGCCCTAAAACTAGTTCTAACCATAGTCTTACTGGAACCCTAGTCCTAGTTCTAACCCTAGGCCTAACCCTAGACCTTTTCTTAGCCCTAGCCCTAACCCTAGATCTAACCTTAAATCTAAATCTAACTCTAACCCTAAGCCTTAACCTAAACTTAATAGTAGCCCTAACCCTAATGCTAATCCTAAAACTAGCCCTAACTCTAGCCCTAGCCCTAATAAAAAACCGAGCCATCAGCCTAACCCTGACCCTTAACCAAAACCAAACCTTTACCCTACACCTAGCCTTAACCCTAGCCCAAATTTGAGTTTTAAGCCAAACCCTAAATCTAACCCTGAACCAGACCTAACACTAACCCTAGCTCTAAATATCACCCTACACCTATCCCTAAATCTAACACTAGAATAAGCCCTAACCCTAACACTAAAACTAGCCTTAATCATAACCCTAGTACTTATATTAGCTATAACCCTAAACTTATCTTTAACTTAACCCAAAACCTAGCCTGAATCTCTGCCCTAACCTTAGCTTTAACCCTAACCCTAAACTTAACCCTAACCCTACCAGTAATCATAACCATAAACCTAGTGGTAACCTTAGCTCTAACCCTATCTATTACCCTAAACATTACCCTAACCCTAATGCTAACCCTAGGCTTTAACCTAACCCTATTCTGAATCATAACCCAAGGCATTATTTTAAATATAACCTCAAACCTAATCTTAACCATATCATTACCCTAATTTTAACCCTAATGGTAATTCCAGCCCCAACTTTAAACCTTAACCTATCCAAACACTAATAATGGCCCTGACCCTAATAATACTCTTACCTATAAAACTGACCCTAACCTTAAACCTACCATTACAGTAGATGTAGCCATAAACCTAACCCTAAAACTATCATTAACCATAATGCTGGACCTGGAATTAGCCCTAGCCTTAACCCAAATCATAACCCGAGTTTCAGCCCTAATTCTAACCATCGCCCTAGCCATAAACCTAGCTCTAACCACATCCCTTACCCTAAACCTAACCATAACCCTAAGCCTAACCCTAACCCATCGCCCTAACCCTAGGGCTAACAACAACACTAAGCCTAGCACTAATCCTAGCCCTAATTTAGTCCGATCCAAACCCCAATCTTAGCCCTAAAACTAACTCTTGCCCTAGCCCTAGCCCTAGTTCTATCCTTAGTCCTAGCCCTAATTCTAACTCTTAATCTAAACCTAACTCTAAATTCAACCATAACTATAAGCCTAAACCAAACCCTAACATAGTCCTAACAATAATGATAATCATAAAACCTCAACTACCCCTATCCCTAGTCATAAAACAAACTAAGCCATAGCCCTAACACTACTCTTATCCTAAACCAATCTCTAACCCTACACCTAGCCCTAACCCTAAATATAAAACTAACCCTGAACCTGACGCTTATTCTGACACTAATCATAGCTCTAAACATCACCCTAACCTTAAATTAAGCCTAACACTAGACCTAGCTTTAACCCTAACCAAAAACTATCCCTAATCATAACACTAGTTCATACATTAGACATTGTCCTAACCCTACCCCTTACCCTAACACAAATCCTACCAGTAATCTAAGTCACAACCCTAGCTTTAACCCAAATCTTAACCCTCACACTAGCCCTAACCCTAGCTATATCGATTTTCCTTACCCAAAGCCAAACCCTAAACCAAATGCTAACCCTAGTCCTAACCCTAATCCTTAGCCCAACTTCACTCTAACCATATTACTAGTCCTGACCCTAGCCCTCATTCTAGCTCTAACACTAACCCTGACCCTTTTTCTGACCCTAACACTAACTCTGGGTCTAAACTTGACCCTAGCACTAAACCAAACCGTAACACTAGCCCTACTGGTAACCCTATATCTATACTTAATCCTAACACTAAACCTAGACCTAAAGCTAATCCTAAATTTAGCTATAACTCTAGCCCTATACCTAAACAAAAACCTACCCTTAGCCCTCAGAATAAACCTTAACCTAAACCAAACACTAACCCTACCCATAGACCTAAACCTAGTCCTAATTTTGTCTATAACCCTAATCCTAACCCTATCCCAAACACTGACCCTGACCCTAAAACTAAAACTAACTCCACACCTGACCCTAACACAAAACCTAGAACTAACACTAGACCTAGCCATAACCCTAACCCTAAAACTAGACCTAAACATAACCCTAGCTCTTACATTAAACATAGTTCTAACCCTAGAACTAAATCTAACAAAAAACCTAGCCCTAATCCTAGGCCTAAACTTAGTCCTAAGCATAACCCTAACCCCATCATAGCCCTAAAACTAACCCTAACCCTAACCCATACCTTAGACTTAACCCAGCTCAAGGAAAACCCTTACACTATGCATAATCCTAGTCCTATCATAAACCCTAACCCTAATCCTACGTCTAATCCTTTCTTTAATCCTAGCCCAAACTTTAGCTCCAACCCTATCCATTACCCTAACCCTAACCTAATTATAACCATAATTATAACCCTATCTATAACACTAAACTTAACCTCAAACATAAACATAACCGTAGACATAACTCAAAACCTAATCTTTGCAATAGACCTAACCTTAGCTGAAACATTAAGCCTTAAACTAAACCTAATCCTAACACTAGCCCTAACTCATACCCTAACCCTAACCCTACCACTAATATTATCCTTACCCTAAACCTAAACCTAATTAAAACCCTAGCTATAACCCTAACCCTAAACCAAACAATAACCTTAAAAACAACCCTAAATCTAAAGTTAAACCTAACTCTTGCCCTAGCTCTAACCCTAGCTCAAACACTAACTTTTACTCTAATCTAACCATAACCCTAGACATAACCCTAACACCCTAATCCTAACACTTACCCTAGACCAAACACTAGCCCTATCCCTAAACCTACCCCTAATCCTATACTTAATCCAAACCATGTCCTAGCCCTAACCCGAGCTCTAAACTTTCCCATTTCACTAAACATAACCCTAACCCTAATGCTAACCCTAACCCTATCACTAAATCTAACCCATTCTTTACCCTATACCTTATCTAAAACCTAAACCTAACCATATCCTTTAGCCTAATCCTAAAACTAACCCTATCACTAACTCAAACCTTAAATGTAAACTTTAACCTAAACCAAACGCTAACCCTGACTATAATCCTAATAAAACCCCTAGCTCTAAACCTGACCCTTACCCTAAACGTAACTCTTACACTAGAACTGTGCATAACCTAAATCTAACAATATCCATAACCGTAATTCTAGACCTGACATTATTCCTAGCCCTAGTCTTAGGCCTAAACCTAACAAAACCATAGCCATTATTCTAGCCCTAAACCTACTTATTCCTAACCTGAACAATAACTCTAGTCATAATCCTAATTCTAACCCTCATCCTAGACCTAAAGCTAGGTATAACCCAACCCATTCCCCTAAACTTAACCCTAACCCCATGCTAACCCTAATTCTAGCCCTACCACTAGGCCTAAGCCTAACACTAATCTTAGCCCTAATTTATCTGTAACACTAACTCTAACCCTAGGCTTGTTACTAAGTCTAAAATTAACTCTCTTCCTAGCTGTATCCCTAGTTAAACCTATCCCTTACTGGAACCCTAACCCTAGCCCTAGATCTAACCCTAACTCTAAGTCTAAACCTAAACCTAATCCTAAACCTTATCCTAAAACTATCCCTAATTCTAACACTAATCCAAAATCTATCCCTAACACTTGCCCTAGCCCTAAAACAAAACTGAGCCATAGCCCTAATTCTAACCCTTAACTTAAACCAAACCCTAACCCTAAAAATCACCCTGACCCTGACTCTGATCCTAACATAAACCTAGCTCTAAACATCACTCTAACCGTAAACCTATGTTTGCATGCTTGAGCATAGGGCTACATTCACAAGGAACAAACCAGAGAGTGCCACAGAGAACTGATTGAAAATGTGAAGTTTTAAGCAGATAACACCAACACTTTTTGTTATCCAGCTCCATTTCCAATTACACACATAAGCCAAGATGAAGTGAAACTTTAAAACACAAACGGTTTCTGACAGCAAACCATGAACCGAGAAGGCCCCAACATGGGGAACATAGTAAGGCTAGGTAAAAGATGAATCCTGCCTGGTATCAAAGAAATTTGAACAAAACTAACTCTAACCCCAACACTAGTTCTAACCCTAGTCCTAAACCTCACCCTAACCCTAACCTGTTTAGAGAACATTTGAACATAGAAGTCCCAAACTTACGGTGCCTAGTAGGGTAAGGTAACAGATGAATCCTGCCCAGTATTAAAAAAATCTGAAAAATAATTGGAGGAGGTGTTTCAGTACATGCCTATTTCCTCTGTTTTTTCCTTAAGTGCTCTTGGATAATGTGCTTTTCATTGCATAGCTTTGGAAAACTTTCACTAGGAAGAAACCAGAAAGTGCCCACAGAGAACTGATTGAGTGTGTGAAATTTCAAGCATGTAGCACCAACCCTGTTTGAATACCAGCTCCATTTCCATTTACCCCTATAGGACAACTTGAAGTGAAACTTTAAAATACAAACTGTTCTTGAGCATGAACAAATGAAACTAGAAGGCCCCAAACTGGGGAACATAACAAGGCTATGTAAAAAAGAAATCCTGCCCAGTATCAAAGAAATTTGAACAAAAATAACTCTAACCCTAACATTAGTTCTAACTCTAGTCCTAACTCTAACACTAACCCTAAACCTATCCTGTTTATAGAGATTTGATCATACAATTCCCAAACTTGTGGAACCTGGTGCAGCCAGGTAGCAGATAAATCCTGTGCAGCATCAAACAAATCTGACCAACTAATTGGGGGGAGGTAGTTCAGGAAATGCATATTTCCCTGATTTCTCTTAAAGTGCTCTTGGATAAAGTTGTTTTTGCATGCTTGTGCTTAGAGCTACTTTCACAATGAGGAAATCACAGAGTGCCCACAGAGAAAAGATTGAGTGTGTGACGTTTCAAGCAGCTAGCAAAAACCCTGTTTGATTTCCAGCTCCATTTCCATTTACCCATATAGGTTCAAATGAAGTGAAACCTTAAAAATCAAACAGTTACTGACAGTGAACCTTTAACCAAGAAGGCCCCAAACTGGTGAACATAGTAAGGCTAAATAAAAGATGACTCCTGCCCAATATCAAAGATATTTGAACAACACCAACTCTAACCCTAACACTCCCGCTAACACTAGCCCTAACCCTAATCCTAAAACTAACTCTAACCTGCTTAGAGAAACTTTGATCATAGAAGTTCCAAACTTGTGGAGACTAGTGGGACAAGCTTACAGATGAATCCTATGCAGTATCAAAGAATTCTGACCAAATAATTGGGAGAGGTAGTTCAGTACATGCATATTTTCCTGTTGTATCCTAGAGTTCTCTCAGATAAAGTTTTCTTTTTTTTTTTTTTTGCATGCTTCAGCTTTGGGGTATTTTCACAAGGAAGAAATCTGAGAGTACTGACAGGGTATTGATTGAGTATGTGAAGTTTCAAGAGTCTAGCACCAACACTGTTTAATTTCGAGCTCCATTTCCATTTGACCATAGAGATCAAAATGAAGCGAACCCTTAAAATATACACTGTTCCTGACAGCGAACACTTGAACTGAGAAGGTCCAAAACTGGGGAACTTAACAAGGATAAGGAAAAGATGAATACTGCCCAGTATCAAATAAATTTGAACAAATCTAACTGTAACTCTAATGCTAGATTTGAGTCTATCCCTAAACTTAACCTTAAGCTGTTTAGAGAACCTAGGATCATAGAAGTCCCAAATTGGGAATCCTTGTGAGGCAAGCTAGTAGATGAATCCTGCACAGTATCAAAGAAATATGACCAAATAATTGGCTAAGGTATTTCAATATATTTATATTTCCCTCTTTTCTCCTAAAGTACTCTCAGATAAACTTGCTTTGCATGCTTGAGCTTAGGGCTACATTCACAAGGAAGAAACTAGAGAGTGCCCACAGAGAACTGATTTAGTGTGTGAAGTTTCAAGAAGCTAGCACTAACCTTGTTTGATTTCTAGTTCAAATTCCATTTACCCATATAGGTCAAAATAAAGTGAAACCTTAAAATAGAAACTGTTCCTGACAGCGAACCATTGAACTGAGAAGGCCCCAAACTGCCAATCATAGTAAGGCTAGTTAAATATGAATCCTGCCAAGTATGAAAGAAATTTGAAAAAAAAAATAACTCTAATCCTAAAACTAGCTCTAACCATAGTCCTAATCCTAAACCTAATCCTAACTCTAACACTGACCCAAACCTGTATAGAGAACATTTGATCATAGAATTCCCAAACTAGTAGGGAACCTAGTAAGGCAAAAAACAGATGAATCCTGGAAAGTATCAAAAAAACTGACCAAATAATTTGGGAAGGTAATTCAGTACATGCATATTTCCCTGTTTTATCCTGAAGTGCTCTTAGATAATGTTATTTTGAATGTATCCACTTTGGAAAACTTTCACTAGGAAGAAACCAGAGTGACCTCAGAGAACAGATTGAGTGTGTGAAATTTCAAGCAGCTAGCACCAACCTTGTTTGATTTCCAGCTCCATTTCCATTCATATCTATAGGCCATAATGAAGTAAAACCTAAAAATGCAAACTGTCCCTGTCACTGAACCATTGAACATTGAAGTAACAAACTTGGGGAGCCTACTAAGGGTAGGTCAAGGATGAATCCTGTACAGTATCATACTTATCCAACCGAACAAGTTTGAAGCTCTTTTAGTACATGTGTGTTCTGCTTGCTCCTAAAGCACACAGTGATAAAGCTGTTTCTTTCTACTTCAGCTTGGGGATACTTCCACAGAAAACACCAGATTATGCTCGCTGAAAATTGATGGAGTGTGTGAAGTTTGAAGCAGCTAGCACAAACCCTGTTCAATTTCTTGCTTCATTTCCATTCACCCCTATAGGGCAAAAAGAAGAGAAACATGAAAATTGAAACTGTTCCTGAAAGCAAACCTTTCATGTAGGAGGCTCAAACATTTGGAGTATAGTCAAAGTTTGAAAATTATTAATCCTGCACAGTATCATATAAAGTTGAAAAAACCTAACTCTAACACTAGGTCTAATACTGTCCTAACACTAAACCTAACACTAAATTTAACCTGTTTAGAGTCCCTTTGATCCTAGAAAACCCATACTTGGTGAGCCTAGTGGGGCAAGCTAAGAGAAGAATCCTGCACAGTATCAAATAATTTGGTGAGGTAGTTCAGTACATGCATATTTCTCTGTTTTCTCCTAAAGTGCTCTCACATAAAGTTGCTTTGAATGCTTCAGCTTAGGGCTACTTTCACAAAGAATAAACCAAAGAATGCCCATAGAGATCTGATTGACTGTGTGAGGTTTTAAGTAGCAAGCGGAAACCCTCTTTGATTTCCAGCTCCATTTCCATTTACCCATGTAGGTAAAAATGAAGTGAAAACTTAAAATAAAAATTGTTTGAGATAGTGAACTTTTGACCCAAGAGGCCCTAAACTAGGAAATAGAGTAAGGTTATGTAAAAGCTGAGTCCTGCCCAGTATCAAAGAAATTTGAACAAAACTAAATCAAACAAAACACTAGCTGTAACCCTAGCCCTAACCTAATACTAAACCTAACATAACATGTTTAGAGAACCATTAATCATAGTAGTCCCCAAATAAAGGAGGCTAGTGAGGCAAGCTATCATATGAATCCTGTGAAGTATTAAAGAAATCTAACCAAGTAATTGTGGGAGGTATTTCAGTACATTCATATTTCCCTTTTTTCTCCTAATGTGCTCTTGGATAAATTATTTTTTCATGATTCACTTTATGGTACTTTCACAAGGAACAAACCAGAGAGTGCCCAAAGAGAGCAGAGTGTGTGAAGTTTCAAGCAGCTAGTACTAACCCTGTTTGATTTCCAACTCCATTTTCATTCACATCTATAGACCATAATAAAGTGAAATCTAAAAATTCACCTGTTCCTGACAGTGACCTGGCAAACTTTGAAGCCCCAAACTTGGGGATCCTACTAAGGCTAGGAAAAGGATTAATCCTGTACAGTAGCAAGCAATCAAAGGAAAAAAAAATTGAAGCTTGTTCCTAAAGTGCTCACAGATAAAGCTGTTTCTTTCTACTTCAGCTTTGGGCTACTTCTACAAGAAACAAATGAGAGAATGTGCACTGAGAACTGATTGAGTGTGTGAATTTTCAGTCAGCTAGCACAAACACTGTCTGAGGTCCAGCTCCTTTTCCATTCACCCCTATAAGGCAAAATGAAGTGAAACATGAAAATTAAAACTGCTTCTGAGAGCAACCTCTTTTACCTAGGAGGCAAAAACATGGGAATTTTACTAAGAATAGGAAAAACATGAATCCTGCCCAGTATCAAAAAAGTTGAAAAAAAAAACTAACTCTAACCCTAACACTAGCTCTTACCCTTGCCCTAACTCTGACCATAACCATAACCCTAACCTGTTCAGAGAACCTCTGTTCATAAAAGTTTCAAACTTGTGGAGTCTAGTGGGGCAAGCTTACAAATGAATTCTGCACATTATCAAAGTAATCTGACCAAATAATTGGGGGAGGTATTTCACTACATGCATGTTGGCCTGTTTTCTTCTAACGTGATCTTGGATAAATTGTTTTTGCATGCTTCATCTTACAGCTACTTTCACAAGGAAGAAACCATTGTGTGCTGAAAGAAAACTGATGGAGTATGTGAAGTTTCAACCAGCTAGCCCCAACCCTCTATTTTCTAACTCCATTTGCATTTACCCATATAGGTCAAAATGAAGTGAGACATTAAAAACTAAGTATTTCCCACAGCAAACCATTGAACAAAGAAGACCCCAAACTGGGGCACTAATAAGGCTAGCTAGAAGATGTATCCTTCCCAGTATTAAAGAAATTTGAACAAAACAATCTCTAACTGTAACACTAGCTCTAAATCTAGCCCTAACCCTAATGCTAAGCCTAACCCTAACATGTTTAGAAAATCAATGATCCTAGATGTCCCAAACATGGGGATCCTACTGGGGCAAGCTAATAGATGAATCCTGTGCAGCATCTAAGAAATCTGACCAAATAATTTGGGCAGATAGTTCAGTATATGCCTATTTTCCTGTTTTCCCCTAAAGTACTCAAAGTTGCTTTGCATGCTTCAGCTTTATGTTACGTTCACAAGGAACAAACCAGAGAGTGCCCACAGAGAATTGATTGAGTTTGTGATGTTTCAATTAGCTAGCACCAACCCTCTTTGATTTCTAGTTCCTTTTCCCTTTACTATATAGGTCAAAATGAAGTGAAATCTCAAAATACAAACTGTTACTGTCAGCCAACCATTTAACCGAGAAGGCCCAAACTTTTAAAGCATAGTAAGGCTAAGTAAAAGATGAATCTTGCCCAATATCATAGAAATTTGAAGAAAACTAGGGCCACACTGGAGCTCTCTGTGCAGATGGAAGGCTCGGCTGTGTGGTTGCTCTCTGCTCAGTAGGAACTATAGGCTGCGCATGAGCTCTCTGCACAGACAGAAGTATCTGCTGTGCATGTGCTCTTGGCTCAGAGGGAAGTTTTGGCTGTGCCTGAGCTCTTGGCACAGACAGAAGTCTTGGCTGCGGGTTCACTCTCAGCTCAGAAGGAAGTCTCAGCCGTGTCGGCATTCTAGGCACAGAGGGTAGGTAGAACAGAACACAGAGTCTTTGCTTGTGGGTCACCAGACCAATTCCTGGACACGGCCAAAGTTCACCCCAGAACAACCCACCTCACTAAACACCCCACACAGGTAACAGATAGAATCCATCTTGGAAAACCTTATTCCCCTCTATCCGTGGCCATGGCTACCATCTCAGTTCTGTGGCTGCTAAGATAATGGGATTCCAACTCCCCTACCTCCAGCTGTGATAACTCAAGATTTTTCTCACAAGCCTTTGGGGGGCATAGCTATCAATGCAGAACAGAAACTATACAGGAATCTGGTTTCCAACTCAGAGACTAAGAGTAGAGAGGCTCCAGATAGGAGCTCAAGCCCTCTCATACTGGCTACCTTCACCACCCTTAGCACAGACACTCAAGCTAGGAATAGACAACTCCACCTACTGCAAGAAAACAGAGTTCTGATAGAATTTTCTATTCTCGTTCTTCTCATCCATTCTCCTCTACCCTTCCCCCTCTGGTCCTCACAATCTCAAGATATGTGAAACAAAGAACATTGCATGAAAGTGGAGTCTAAGAACTGAATCACCAGAATAGTTTAATATAGAGGAATTGCATAGGCCCACATCACCCCCCTATATTTTTTCTTATTTTTATTATCCCTCTCTTTCTTTCTTTCATTGTTATTTTTTTCTTCTTTTTCTTCCTCCCTCTATCCCACTTTCAACCCCCTAACTTTTACTATTTATACATAGGGTAATTTTATGAATGCAGATAAGGAATTTGAATTTATACATTCTTCCATAAATTACCCCCGTCTATTCATTACAGTTTTCCTCCAATTTGCTAAGATAGATTAATCTCATACCCTCACTCTTTTCCCCCTTAACATAACATCCTACCCCTGACCTTCAGTTCTCTATATACCACCAGAAATGGTATGCCTTTTATGAAACTAATGACTATATTCTAAATAATATTTGAAGCCAACATCTGTAGACATAGAGTGTAAATATAAATGTATTTATAAAGTTTCGGCTTAGGCTTCTGGTTAAGGTTAGATTTAGAGTTAGGATTTGATCTATGGTTAGGGCTAGGGCTAAGGATATGGCAAGGGTTAGGATGAGGGTTAGGGCTATGGTTAGGGTTATGGTAAGGGATAGGGTTAGAACTAGTGATAGGACTAGTATGAGAGTTAGAATTAGTCTTAGGTCTAGAGTTAGTGTTATGGTTAGGGGTAGGGCTAAATTAGGGCTAAGATTAGTGTTAGGTTTAGGCCTCTGGTTAGGGTTAGAGTTAGGGTTACATGTAGGGTAAGGGAATGGGTTATAGCTAGGTTGAGGGCTAGGGCTAGGATTAGTATTAGGGTTAGGGCTAGGGTTTGGTTTAGGGTTATGATTAAGGCTAGGCTTAGGGCTAGTATGAGGGCTAGTGTTTCTGTTAGGATTAGGGCTAGTATTAGGCCTAGGGCTAATGCCAGATCTAGGGTTACAGTTAGGGATAGATTTAGTGTTAGGTTTATGTTTGATCCAGTGTAAGGGTTAGATTTAGTGTAAGGATCAGGGTTAGAGCTAGGGTTATTATTAGGGTCAGGTTCAAGGTTAGAGGTTAGGTTTAGGACTTGAATTAGCATTAGATTTAGGGTTACGATAATGGCAGTGTTAGGTTTAGGGTTTACATGTGGTTTAGTGTAATGGATAGGGTTAAGGTTAGCCCTAGTTTTAGCATAAGGGTTATGGTTTTTGTTAGGGTAATGGATAGGCTTAGACCTAAGATTAAGGCTAGGGTTATGTGTAGGGTTAAGGCTTTTGTTTGGGTTAGGGATACGTTTAAGTTTTGGGTTAAAGCTAGGTATAGGACTCGGATTAATTCTAGGTTTTCCGTTAGGTTAGGGCTAAAGGCTATGGGTAATGTACGAAATAGGGTTATGGTTATCACTAGTTGGGTTAGGTTTAGGGTTATGGGTAGGTCTAGTGTTAGGGTTAGGTTTATGGTTACAATAACATTTTGAGCTAGAGTTAGTGTTAGGGTCAGAGTCAGTGTCTGGATTAGTTTTCAGTTTAGGGTTAGGACTAGAATTAGAGAAACGGTTAGGGCTAGGTGTATGGTTATGGTTTCATTTAGGTTAAGGGTTAGGATTAGGTTTATGACTCGGTTTTGTTTTAGGGCTAGTTTTAGGATTAGTGTTGGGGTTAGGGCTAGCGTCAGTGTGAGGTTTGGGCTTAGATTTTGGTTTCGATATGGGGTTTGATCTAGGGCTAAGCATAGGGCTAGGTTTAGGGCTAAGTTTAGGGCTAGGTTTAGGATGATGGTAAGGGATAGGGTTAGAACTCTGTATGTGTCTAGGGCAAGAGTTACAGTTAATCTTAGGGCAAGGGTTAGGGTTAGGGTTGGGGATAGGGCTAAAGTAGGGCGGGGATTAGGGCTAGGGTTTGTGTTAGGGTTAGGGTATGGTTAGTGTTAGGGTTAGGCCTAGAGTTAGGGCTATGGTTAGTGTTAGATTTAGGGTTAGGGTAAGGGATCGGATTATAGCTAGTTTTAGAGCTAACATAATGGTTAGAATTAGGGTTAGGGTTAGATTTATGATTAAGGTGAAGTTTATGGCTAGGATGTGTGCTAAGGTTTGTGTTAATGTTAGGACTAGGAAGAGAGCTAGAGCTAATGTCAGATCTAATGTTACAGTTAGGGATAGTTTTAGGGTTAGGTTTATAGCTAGGTCTATTGTAAGGGTTAGGTTTATGGTTAGGGTTAGGTTTAGAGATAGAGGTATTATTAGGGTTAGGTTTAGGGTAAGGTTTAGGGTTAGGGCCAGTTTTAGGGTTTTTGTTAGGTTAAGGTTTAGGTTTAGGGCTCAAAATAGCATTATTTTAAATGATTGGGTAATGATAGTTTAAGGTTTAGGGTTCAGGTTAAGTGTAGGGTAATCGATATGTTTAGGGTTAGGGATAGGATTAGGGTTTGTCCTAGAGTTAGCATAAGGTTAGGGTTATCATTAGGGTAATGGATAGGTTAGATCTAGGGTTAGGGCTAGGGTAGGGCTTGGATTAGGCCTAGGTTTTACAATAGGTTCAGGCTACAGCTAATGAAAGAACTTGTTATGATTTGGACTAGTTTTGTGGTTAATGTTAAGGTTAGAGTTAGAACCCAAATTAGGGCTAGGTTAGGTCTAGGTGTAGTCTTAGGGTTTGGTTTAAGTTAAAGTTTAGTGTTAGGCTATTGCACAGTTTTGTTTTATTCGTAGGTTAGGGTTAGTGCTAGTGATATGATTAGCATTAGGGTTAGGGCTAGTATTAGTGTTAGGTTTAGGCTTAGGATTAGAATGAGATTTGGAGTTAGCATTAGATCTATGGTTAGGGCTAGGTCTAAGGATAGTGCAAGGGTTAGGGCTAGGGTGAGAGTTATGGTAATTGATACATTTAGAAACAGGGATAGGTCTAGAACAAGAGTTAGATTTAGTGATGGGGCTAGAGTTATGGTTAGTTTTAGGCACAGGGCTAAATTAGGGCTAGCATTAGGGCTAGGGTTAGTGTTCAGCTTAGGCCTAGCATTAGGACTAGGGTTATGATTATGTTTATGGTGAGGGATGTGGTTATAGCTAGGTTTAGAAGTAGGGTGAGTGTTAGAGTTAGAGTTAGGGCTAGGGTTAGGGTTAGGGTTATGATTAAGGCTAGGTTTAGGGGTAGGATGCAGGGTAGTGTTTGTTGTAGGATTAGATCTAGAATTAGGGCTAAAGCTAATGTCAGGTCTAGTGTTACAGTTAGGGCTAGATTTAGGGTTAGGTTTGTGTCTAGGTCTAGTGTAAGTGTTAGGATTAGGGTAAGGGTCAGGTTTAGACCTAGGCGTAATTTTATGGGTAGGATCATGTTTAAGGTTTGTTTTAGGTTAAGGTTTAGGAATAGGGCTCAAATGAGCGTTAAGGTTAGGTTTAGGGTAATGGATAGGGTTAGGTTTAGGGTTCAGGGTAGGTTTAGTGTAATGTAGAGGTTTTGGGATAGCAATAAGTTTAGGGTTATGGCTAGAGTTAGCATTAGGATTAGGATTATCATAATATATAGGGTTAGAGCTAGGTTTAGGGCTAAATTTATGGTTAAGATTATGGCTAGAGTTAGTGTTAGGGTTTGGGTTAGGGCTAGCAACCCTAGCTTAGTGTAGGGTTAGGGTTAGGTTTAGGGTAAAGTTTAGGTTTTGAGCTAGGGTTAGCCCTAGGGTGAGGGTTAGGTTTAGTGTTAGGTCTAGGGTTAGTATTATGGTTATGGTCATGGTTAAGTTTAGGGTAAGGTCTGGGGTTTTCATTAGGTTTTGGGTTAGGTTTAGAGTAATAGATTGGGTTAGATATATGGTTAGCTTTAGGGTAAAGTTTAGGTTTAGGGTTACGGTGAGTTTTAGAGATGGGTTTACACTTGGGTTTAGAGTAAGGGTTAGGGCTAAAACAATGGTTTAGTTTAGGGTTAGGTCTATTTTTTGTGTTAGGGTGTTAGATAGGGTTATGGCTAGGGTTATCATTACATTTAGCATTAGAGTTAGTGTAATGGCTAGGGTTATAGCTAGGGTTATATCTAGGGTTACAGCTAGGGTTAAGGTTAAGATTAGAACTAGGGTTAGGGTTATGGGTAGGGATAGGGCTAGGTGTATGTTTAGGCTAAGGGTTATGCTTTGAGATAGGGTTAGGACTAAAGTTAGGGTTAGGGTTAGGTTTAGTGTTAGGGTTAGAGCTTGGGATAGGGTGAGTGTTATGCTTAATGTAGGTTTAGGCCTCACATTAGGGCTAGGTTTTGTGTTAGATTTAGGCCTAGGGTTAGTGCTATGGGTAATGTAAGATCTAGGGTTTTAATTACAGCTAGTTGTAGGGTAAGGGTTATTGCTAGGTCTAGTGTTAAGTTTAGATTTTGGTTTATTGTCAGGTTTAGAGCTAGGTTTACTGTTAGTGTCAGGGTCAGTGTTCATATTAGAGTTAGGGTTAGGGTTAAAGCAAGAATTAGAACATGGTTAGTGTTTGGATTAGCTTAAGGGTTATTGTTAGAGATAGGATTAAGTTTTTGTTTAGGTCTAGGCCAAGAGTTATCGCTAGATTTAGGATTAGGTTTAGGTTTAGGGCTACTGTTATGTTTAGGTTTAAGATTTCTGGTAGGTCTAGTTTCAGGGTTCTGTTTAGGATTATGGTCAGGTTTAGACCTACAATTAGTGTTAGTATCAGAATAAGGGTGACATTTAGAGTTGGGTTTTGGGTTAGGGTTAGAGCTAGAATGAGGGCTAGGGTTAGGATTAGTAATAGAGTTAGTGTTTGTTTTTGTCTCAGGATTAGTGTTAGGACTAAGGTTATCATTATGGATAGGGTTTGGCTTAGGGTAAGGGACAGGTTTAGAGCTAGGGTTAGGGCTATATTTAGGGTTAGGTTTTGGACTAGGATTAGGGTTAGGGTTAGGGTTAAATCTAGTGTTAGGGCTTGGTTTAGTGTTCTTTTTGTGTTAGGGTTAGGGCTAGGATTAGGGCTATAGCCAATGTAAGAACTAGTGTTATGATTAGGGTTAGTTTTAGAGTTAGGGTTTGGGCTAGGAAGGGTATTAGCATTAGCTTTAGGGTTAGGGTGATATATAGAGCTAAGGTTAGTGTTTGTTTAATAGTCAGGGTCAGGGTTAGTTTTAGGCCTAAGATCAAAATAGAGCTAGGGTTATGGCTAGTTATACAAGTAGGGTTTGGTATAGGGTAAGGTTTAAGGTTAGAGCAATGGCTCGGTTTTGTTTTAGGGAGAGGGCTAGGGTTAAGGATAGTTTTAGGATTAGCAATAGTGCTAGGGCTAGTAATATGGTGAGGTTTAGCTTGAGGTTATGGTTAGATTTAAAGTTATGGCTGTATCTAGGTTTAGGGCTATCGCTAAATTTAGGGCTATGGTTAAAGATAGTGTGAGGATTATGGTAACGGATAGGGTTAGAAATACAAATAGGCCCTGGGTGAGAGTTAGTCTTAGGGCTAGGGTTAGGGTTAGCATTAGGGTTAGAGCTAAATTATGGCTAGGATTAGCATTTGGGTCAGTATTAGGCTTAGGGCTAGTTTAGGGCTAGGGTTAGGGTTAGTGTTAGTGTTAGGTTTAGAGTTAGTTTTAGGGGAAGTGATGGGGATATAGCTAGGTTTAGAGTTAGGATGAGTTTGAAAATTCAGGATGGGGCTAGGGCGTGGGTGAGGGTTAGGATTAAGGCTAGGTTTAGGGCTAGGATTAGGGCGAGGATTTGTGTTAGGATTAGGACTAGGGCTAATGTGAGGTCTAGGGTTATGGTGAGGGATAGTGTTAGGGTTAGGTTTATGTCTAGGTCTAGTGTAAGGGTAGATCTAGGGTAGTATTTAGGGCTAGGGCTAGGGTTTATTGTAGGGGTAAGGTTTAGAGCTATGTATAGTATTAAGTTCAGAGTCGGGTTAGGGTTTGGTTTGGGTTAAGGTTTACGGTTACAGCTCGAATTAGCATTAGGGTTAAGAAGTGGCTTTGCAATTAGGGCTAGTTTTATGGGTAGGGTTAGGGTGAGGTTTAGGGTTAGAATAATGGATAGGGTTAGGTTTAGGATTCAGGTTAGGTTTAGAGTAATGTATAGAGTTAGTGTTAAGCATAGGGTTAGGGTTTGGAATAAAGTTAGCATTTGGGTTAGGCTTATGTTTAGGATAATTGATAGGGTTAGAGCTGGTGTTAGGGCTTAGGTTAAGATAAGGATTAGGGCTAGAGTTATGGTTATGCATAGGGTTAGTGTTAATGCTAGGGTTAGGTTTAGGGTAAGTGTTAAGTGTTGAACTAGGGTTAAGGCTCAGGAGAGGGTTAGGGTTAGAGTCAAGGCTATGGTTAGTGTTTGGGTTATGGTTAGTGCTAGGATTAGCATTCGGTTCGAGGTTATGTTAAGGTAATGCATAAAGTTAGATCTAAGATTTGGGCTATGGATACAGTTAGGATTAGTGCTAGTGTTATGGTTAGGGTTACAGCTAGGGTTATGTTTAGGGTAAGGATTAGAGGTTGAGCTCGGGTTAGGGATAGGGCAAGCATTAAGGTTAGAGTTTGGGCTAGAATTTTAGTTATGGTTATGCTTAGGGCTAGTGGTAGGGCTAGGTTTTGTGTGAGGTATGTGACTAGCGTTAGGGCTATGGGTGGTACAAGAGTCTGGTTTATGTTTATGGCTAGTTTTAGAGTTAGGGATATGGATAAGTCTATAGTTAGGGTTAGGTTTTTGGTTAGGATAAGGTTTAGAGCTAGGGTTTCTGTTAGGATAAGAGTCAGTGTTCGGCTTAGCATTGGGGTTAGGGTTAGGGCCAGAATTAGAAATCGGTTAGGTCTAGGGATAAGGTTAGTCTTTTTGATAAGTTAATGGTTATTTTTAGGGCTAGGGCTATGATTTTTAGGGCTAGGGCTAGTGTTATGGCTATATATAGGATTAGGTTTAGGTTTAGTGCTAGTATTAAGGTTAGGTTAGGTATAGGTTTACCGATAAGGCTAGTGTTAGGTCTCCTTTCAGAGTTATGGCCAGGATTATACCTAGGGTTAGTGTTAGGGTCAGAATAATGGTCAGGGTTAGGCTTAGGCTTTGGGATAGGGTTAGAGATAGAATGAGGGATAGGGTTAGGATTAGTAATAGGGTTAGTGTTTGGGGTAGGTAAGGAATAGTGTTAGATCTAGGGTAGCATTAGGGTGAGGGTTTGGCTTAGGGTAAGGGATAGGGTTAGAGCTGGGGTTATGGTTTTTGTTAGGGTTAGGGCTAGGGTTAGATTTAGGATTTGGTTTAAAGCTAGGGTTAGAGCTCAGATTAGGGTGAGGTTTTATGTTAGGGTTAGGGCTATGGCTAATGTAATAACTGGTTTTTCAATTTGGGCTTGTTTGATGGTTAGGGTTTAGGGCTAGGTCGAGTGCTTGGGTTACGTTTAGGGTTAAGATGACATTGAGTTGTAGGGTCAGAGTCAGGGTCAGTATTTGTTGTAGGGGTAGTGTGAGGTTTAGGTGTAGTGTTAGGATTTGGTTTAGCTTAAGGGTTAGGATTAGAGGTAAATATCTCCATTTTGATTAGGGCTAGGTTTTGTGTTAAGTTTAGGCTTAGGGTTAGTGCTATGGGTAATGTAAGATCTAGGGTTCTAATTACAGCTAGTTGTAGGGTAAGTGTTATGGCTAGGTCTAGTGTTAAGTTTAGATTTTGGTTTAATGTCAGGTTTAGAGCTAGGTTTAGTGTTAGTGTGAACGTCAGTGTTCAGGTTAGAGTTAGGGTAAGGGTGAAAGCCAGAATTATCACAAGGTTAGTTATATGGTAGGGTTAGTGTTTATATTAGGTTAAGAGTTACTGTTATGGATAGGAATAAGTTTTTGTTTAGGTCCAGGGCTAGAGTTATTGCTAGATTTAGTATTAGGATTAGATCTAGGGCTAGTGTTATGTTTAGGTTTATGTATGAGGTTACTGCTAGGGCTAGTGTTAGGGTTCATTTTGGGGTTAGGTTTAGATTTAGACCTAAGATTAATGTTATGGTCAGAAGAATGATCTGGTTATAATTCGAGCTAGAATGAGTGCTAGGGTTAGGACTAGTAATAAGTTTAGTGTTTGGGTTAGGTTAAGGTTTAGGGTCAGCATTAGGGTTAGGGTTTTGCTTAGGGTAAGGAGTAAGGTTAGATCTAGGGTACGGGGTAGGATGAGGACAGGATTAGGGTTAAACTAGGTTAAGGTCTCGGATTAGGGATAGTTTTCGTCTAAGGGTTAGGGCTAGGTTTAGAGCAATGGCTAATGTAAGAACTAGGTTTACATTTAGGGTTAATTTTTGGGTTATGTTTATGGGTTATACCTCTAGTGTTAGGATTAGGTTTAAGGTTAGGGTGATATTTAGAGCGAGTGTTAGTTTTAGGTTAATAGTGAGGCTCAGGGTTAGTTTTAGGGTTAGGGTTAGAACTTGAAATAAGGCTAGGGTTACTGTAAGTGTTTGATTTAATGTTTGGGTGGTGTTTAGAGCCAGGGTTAGTGTTAGGATATGAGTCAGATTCAGAGTTAGTATTAAAGTTAAGGTTAGGACTCAAATTAGGGCTAGAATTAGGTCTAGGTGTAGTGCTAGGGTTTGGTGTATGTTAAGGTTTAGTGTTAGGGATATTGCTTGGTTTTGTTTTACTGTAGGAATAGGGTAGGAGTTAATTTTTTGATTAGTGTTAGGGTTAGGGCTAGTGTTAAGGTTAGGCTTAGGCTTAGGTTTAGTGTTAGATTTAAAGTTAGGTTTAGATCTTGGGTTAGGTCTAGAAATATAGATAAGGCAAGGGTTATGGCTAGGGTTATGTCTAGGTTTAGGGCTAGGGTTAGGGTTATGGTAAGGGATAGAGTTAGAAATAGGGATAGGTCTAGTGTGAGAGTGAGTTAGTTTTAGGGCTAGGATTATGGTTAGTTTTAGTGATAGGGCTAAATTAGGGCTAGGATTAGGTCTAGGGTTAGTGTTCAGCATAAACCTAGCATTAGGACTAGGGTTATGATTATGTTTAGGGTAAGGGATGTTGTTATGGCTAGGTATAGAGTTTGGGTGAGGATTAGAATTAGAATTAAGACTAGGGTTAGGGTTAGGGTTATGATTAAGGCTAGGTTTAGGGGTAGCATGCGGGCTAGTGTTTGTTTTAGGGTTAAATCTAGAATTAGGGCTAAGGCTAATGTCAGGTCTAGTGTTACAGTTAGGGGTAGATTTAGGGTTAGGTTTGTGTCTAGGCCTAGTGTGAGTGTTAGGCTTAGTGTAAGGGTCAGGTTTAGACCTAGGTGTAATTTTAGATGCAGGATCATGTTTAAGGTTTGTTTTAGGTTAAGGTTTAGGGATAGGGCTCAAATGAGCATTAGGGTTAGGCTTAGGGTAATGGATAGGGTTCTATTTATTATTCAGGGTAGGCTTAGGGTAATGGAGAGGTTTTGATATATCAATAAGGTCAGGGTTAGGCCTAGGGTTAGCATTAGTATTTGGATTATCATAGGATAATATATAGGGTAAGAGCTAGTGTTAGGGCTAAGTTCATGGTTAAGATTAGGGCTAGAGTTAGGGTTAGGGCTAGTAACCCTAGCTTAGGATAGGGTTAGGATTAGGTTTAGGGTAAAGATTTGGTTTTGAGCTAGGGTTAGTCATAGGGTGAGGGTTAGGTTTACTGTTAGTTCTAGGGTTATGGTTATGGTTATGGTCAGGTTTAAGTTTAGGGTAAGGGCTAGCGTTTTCATTAGGTTTAGGGTTAGGTTTAGAGTAATAAATTGGGTTAGATGTAAGGTTAGCTTTAGGTTAAGGTTAGGTTTAGGGTTAAGTTTAGTTTTAGGGATGGGTTTACTGTTGGGTTTAGGGTAAAGTTAGTGTTTGAGTTAGGGTTAGAGCTAAAACAAGGGTTAGGTTTACAGTTAGGTCTAGGGTTAGGTTTATGTTTTGTGTTAGGGTTTTTGTTAGGGTTAGTGCTAGGATTATCATTATGTTTAGCATTAGAGTTAAGGTTATGGCTAGGGTGAGTGCTAGTGTTAGGATTATGGGTAGGGATAGGGCTAGGTTTATGTTTAGGCTAATGGTTAGGCTGTGAGCTAGCGTTAGGACTAAGGTGAGGGTTACAGTTAGTTTTAGATCTAGGGTAGGTTGATGGTTATGCTTAGGGTAAGTTTACACCTCTGATTAAAGCTAGGTTTTGTGTTAGGTTTAGGCCTAGGTTTAGTGCTATGGGTAATATAATAGGGTTCTAATTACAGCTAGTTATAGGGTAAGGGTTATGGCTAGGTCTAGTGTTAAGTTTAGATTTTGGTTTAATGTCAGGTTTAGAGCTAGGTTTAGTGTTAGTGTGAGCGTCAGTGTTCAGGTTAGAGTTAGGGTAAGGGTGAAAGCCAGATTTAGACCAAGATTAAGTATAGGGTTAGGGTTAGTGTTTGGATTAGATTGAGGGTTATTGTTAGGTATAGGTCAAAGCTTTTGTTTAGGTCTAGGGCTAGAGTTATCACTAGATTTAGTATTACATTTAGGTCTAGGGCTAGTGTTAAGGTTAGATTTAGTATGAGATTACATATAGTGCTAGTGTTAGGGTTTGGTTTAGGGTTAAGTGCAGATTTATACCGATAATTTTTGTTAGGGTCATAATATGGGTGAAGTTTAGAGTTAGATTTTGGGTTAGGGTTAGAGCTAAAATGAGGGCTAGTTTTAGGGCTAGTAATAGGGTTAGTGTTTGGTTTTGTCTCAATAATAGGATTAGGACTAAGGTTATCATTATGGACAGGGTTTGGCTTAGGGTAAGGGAAAGGGTTAGAACTAGAGTTAGGTCTATGTTTAGGGTTAGATTTAGGGCTAGGATTAGGATTAGCATTAGGGTTAAATCTAGTGCTAGGGCTTGGATTAGTGCTCTTTTTTTTTTGTTAGGGTTAGGGCTAGTGTTAGGGCTATGGCCAATGTAAGAACTAGGGTTACAATTAAGGTTAGTTTTAGGGTTAAGTTTTGGGCCAGGAATGGTGTTAGCATTAGCTTTAGGTTTAGGGTGATATTTAAAACTAGGTTTAATGTTTGGATAAGAGTCAGGGTCAGGGTTAGTTTTAGGTCTAGGACTCCAATTACAGCTAGGATTATGGCTAGTTATAGGGGTAGGATTTGCTATAGTGTAAGGTTTAGTGTTAGAGCAATGACTTGGTTTTGTTTTAGGGAGAGGGCTAGGGTTAGGCTTAGTTTTAGGATTAGCAATAGTGTTAGGGCTAGTGGTATGGTGAGGTTTAGGATTAAGTTTAGAATTAGATTTAGAGTTATGTTTAGATCTAGGGTTAGGGCTCTGGATAGGGTTAGGGCTCAGGATTAGCATTAGGTTCAGGGCTGTATTTAAGGTAGTTGATAAAGTTAGATCTAAGATTTGGGCTATGGTTACAGTTAAGATTAGGGCTAGGGTTAGGGTTAGGGTTAGGGCTAGAGTTTTGTTTATGGTAAGCGTTAGAGTTTGAGCTAGGGTTATGGCTAGAGCAAGCATTTGGGTTAGGATTTGGGCTAGGGTTTTGGTTAGGTTTATGTGTATGGCTAGTGTTAGGGCTAAGTTTTGTGTTATATTTATGGCTCTTGTTAGGGCTATGGGTAATGAAAAAGCCTGATTTATGATTATGGCTAGTTTTATGGTTATTGTTATGGATAGGTCTATAGTTAGGGTTATGTTTTGGGTTAGAATAAGTTTTAGAGCTAGGGTTTGTGTTAGGATAAGGGTCAGTGTTGTGGTTAGCATTGAATTTAGGGTTAGGGCCAGAATTAGAAGGAGGGTTAGGTCTAGGGTTACGGTTGTCTTTACGTTAGGTTAATGATTATTTTTAGGGCTAGGGCTGTGATTTTTTTTTTATGGCTATGGCTACAGATATGGCTATATGTAGTATTAAGTTTAGGTCCAATGCTAGTATTCTGGTTAGGTTAGGTATAGGTTTACTGGTAGGGCTTGTGTTAGGGTTTGGTTTAGAGTTAGGGTCAGGATTAAACCTAGGGCTAGTGTTAGGGTCAGAATGAGGGTCAGGGTTAGGCTTAGGCTTTAGGATAGGGTTAGAGATAGAATGAGGGCTAGGGTTAGGACTAGTAATAGGGTTAGGGTTATGGGTAGGCTAATTATTAAGGTTAGAACTAGGGTAGCATTATGGTGAGTGTTTTGCTTAGGGTAAGGGATAGTGTTAGAACTAGGGTTAGGGTTTTGGTAAGGGTTAGGGCTACGGTTATATTTAGGGTTTGGGTTAAAACTTGGGTTAGGGCTCAGATTAGGGTTAGGTTTTGAGTTAGGGTTAATGCTATGGCTAATTTAAAAACTGGCTTTACAATTCAGGCTACTTTTATTGTTTTGTTTAGGGCTAGGTCTAGTGTTTTGGTTTCATTTAGGGTTAATGTGATATTTTGAACTAGGGTTAGTTTTAGGGCTAGAGTCAGGGTCAGTATTAGTTGTTGGGATGTGGTTAGGACTAGGTGTAGGGTTAGGATTTGGTTTAGGTTAAGGGTTAGGATTAGGGCTATAGCTTAGTTTTGTTTGAGAGCTGTGGCTAGGGTTAGGGTTAGTTTTCAAATTAGCATTAAGGTTACGGCAAGTTTTAGGGTTTGGTTTATGTTTAGGGTTAGGGTTAGATTTAGAGTTAGTGTTGGATATAGATTTAGGGCTAGGGTAAGTTTAGGGCTATGCTTGGGCTAGAGTAAGGGCTAGGCTTTTGATTACTTTAAGGGATAAGTTTAGAACTAGGGATTGGGCTAGGGCGAGAGTTAGAGTTTGTCTTAGGGCTAGGGATATGATTAGGTTTATGGTTAGGGCTAAATTACGGCTAGGATTAGAGCTAGGGTTAATATTAGTTCTAGGTCTTGGTTTAGGGCCAGGGTTAGGATTAGGGTTAGGGTATGGTATGATGTTATAGCTAGGTTTTGGCCTGGGGCAAGGGGTAAATTTAGGGTTAGGGCTAGTGTCAGAGTTAGGGATAGGATTAAAGCTAGGTTTAGGGCCAGGTTTAGGGCTATGTATTTTTGTTAGTTATAGGGCTAGCATTAGGCATAGGTCTGGGTTATCGTTAGGGATACATTTAGGGTTAGGGTATGGCTATGTATAGTGAAAGGGTTAGTTTGAGGGTTAGGGTCTGCTTTAGAGCAAGAGTATTTTTAGAGTCAGAGTCAGGGTCAGGGTTTATTTAGGTTGAGGTTTAGGGTTAGGGCGGCTCAAATTAGATTTAAGTTTAGATTTAGAGTTAGGGTAATGGATATGGTTAGCTATAGGGTTCAGGTTAGGTTTAAGGTAATGGATATAGTTAAGGTTATGGACAGGATTAAGGTTATCCCACGGTTAGCACTAGGGATAGAGTTAGGGTAAGCTAATGGTAGGATTAGAGCTAAATTTAGGGCTATGGTTATGGATAGGATTAAGGCTAGGTTTAGGTTTAGTGTTATGGTTAAAGCTAGGGTTAAGGTTCGGGTTAGGGTTAAGTTTTAGATTAGCTAGGGTTAGTGTTAGGGCTATGGCTAATGTAAGAACTAGGGTTATGATTAGGCCTAGTTGTATGATTAGGGATAGTGCTAGGTCTAGTATTAGGATTAAGTTAAACTTTAGGGTGATGATTTGAGGTGGGGTTATTGTTAGGGTCAGAGTCAGGGTTAGTGTTAGTTTTAGAGTTAGGGATAACACTTGAGTTAGAAATAGGGTTAAGGCTAGGTGTATGGTTAGGTTTTGTGTTAAGGTTTTGGCACGAATTAGGACTAGGGCTAATGTCAGGTATAGGATTACAGTTAGGTTAGGATTAGCATTAGGGCTATGGCTCAGTTTTGTTTTAGGTCTAAGGCTTGGGTTAGGGCTAGTTTTAGGATTAGCGATAATGTTAGGGCTAGTGGTATGGTGAGGTTTAGGCTTAAGGTTAGGTTTAGATTTAGAGTTATTTTTAGATCTAGGGTTAGAGCAAGGGTAATGCTAAGGTTAGGGCCAGTGTTAGGGTTATGGTAAGAGGTAAGGTTAGTAGTAGAAATAGGTCTAGGGTGAGAGTTATAGTTATTCTTAGGACTAAGGTTAGAGTTAGGGTTACAGTTAGCAATAAATTAGGGCTAGGATAAGAGCTAGGTTTAGTGTTAGGGCTAGGCCTAGGGTTAGGGCTTGGGTTTGGGTTAGTGATAGTTTTAGGGTTAGGGTTAGGGTTAGGTTAAGGAATTTGGTTATACCTAGGTTCAGAACTAAGGAAGAGTTGTAATTAGGAATTGGGCTAGGGTTAGGTTACAGGTTAGGATTGAGCCTAGGTATAAGGCTAGAATAAGGGAGGGGGTTTGTGTTAGATTTAGGGCAAGAACTAGGTAGAGGGTTAATGTGAGATCTAGGGTTATGGTTATGGATATTGTTAGGGTTTGTTTTATGGCTAGGTCTACTGTAAGATAAGCTTAGGGTTAGGGTAAGGTTTAGAGCTAGGTGTATTGTTAGAGTCAGTGTCTTGTTTAGAGTTTGGTTTAAGTTATGGTTTAGGTTTAGGGCTCAAATTAGGATTAGGTTTAGGGTTAGGGTTACAGTAATTGATTATTTTAGTTTTAATGTTCAGGTTAGGTTTAGGTAATGGATAGTGTTAGTGTTAGCAATAGATTTAGAATTAGGCCTAGGGTTAGCATTTGGGTTAGGCTTATATTTATGGTAATGGATAGGTTTAGGGCTAGGTTTATGGTTAGGATTATGGGAAGCGTAAGGGTTAGGATTAGGGTTAGGCCTAGGTTTAGTGTTATGGTTAGGTTTAGGGTAAGTGTTAGGGTTTGAGCTATGATTAAGGCTAGGGCAATTATTAGGGTTAGTATCAGGTATAGGTTTCGAATTAGTGTTAAGCTTAGGACTAGGAATAGCATTAGTGTTGTGGTTATATTTAGGGTAATGGATAGAGTTAGAGGTAGGTTTTGGCCTTGGTTATGGTTAAGATTAAGGCTAGGATTACGGTTAGGTTTAGGGTTAGGGCTAGGGTTATGTTTATGGTGTTTGGGTTAGATTAAGGGTTATTGTTAGGGCTAGGGCTAGGTTGTCATTTTGGGCAAGTGCTAGACATATAGCTAGATTTAGGATTAGGCTTTTGTCCAGGTCGAGTGTTAGGGTTAGGTTTAGGTATAGTCTTACTCGTTGGGCTAGTGTTAGGGTCCAGTTTAGAGTTAAGGTCAGGCTTCAACCTAGGGTTAGAGTTAGGTCAGAATAAGGATCATGGTTAGGGTTAGAGCTAGAATGAGGGCTAGGGTTAGGATTAGTATTAGAGTTATGGTTTTGGGTAGGCTAAGGGTTAGGCTTAGGACTAGGGTAGCATTAGGTTGAAGGTTTTTCTTAGTGTAAGGGATAAGAGCTAGGATTAGGGCTAGTGTTAGGGTTAGGGATAGGGCTAGCCTTAAAATTTGGGTTAGGTTTAATGCTAGGTTTAGGTCTTTGATTAGGGATAAGTTTTCTGTTATTTCAGGGCTATGGCTAATGTAAGAACTGGCATTATGACTAACTCTAGTTTTAGGCTTAGAGTTAGGGCTAGGTCTGGTGTTCAGTTTAGCTTTAGGGTTAGGGTGATGTTTAGAGCTAGGGTTAGTGGTAGGGTCTGAGTCAGGGTCAGAGTAAGTTCTAGAGTTTGGGTTAGAACTCTAATTAGGACTAGGTTAGATCTAGGTATAAGCTTAGGGTTTGGTTTTGGTTAAGGATTAGGGTTAAGCCTATGACTTGGTTTTGTTTGAGTGCTAGGCCTAGGGTTAGGGCTAGTTTTCCAATTAGCATTAGAGTTAGGGTTAATGTTTGGATTCGTTTTAGGGTAAGGGTTAGTGTTCGCTTTAGAATTAGGGTTATGTCTAGGTTTAGAGCTAGGGCAAATTTTGAGCTAATGTTAGGGCTAGGTTTATGGCTAGGGATTGGGTTAGGGTAAGGGATAGGTTTAGAACTAGGATGAGTGCTAGGGTGAGAGTTATGGGTATGGTTAAGGTGTGGGCTAAATTAGTTTTAGGATTAGTGCTAGGGTTAGTGTTAAGGCTAGGCCTACGTTTATGTCTAGGGTTAGGTTTAGGATTAGTGTAAGGTATGATGTTATAGCTAGGTTTAGGGTGAGGGTCCAAATAGGGTTAGGGCTTGGGTTAGGGTTAGGATGAGGATTAATCCTGGGTTTAGGGCTAGTATTAGGGCTGGTATAGGGTTAGGATTAGTGCTAGGTTTTGTGTTAGGGTTAGGGCTATGATTAGGGCTAGAGGTAATGTCAGGTCTAAGTTTATAGTTAGGGTTAGTTTTAGTTTAGGTTTATGGCTAGTTCTAGTGTAAGGGTTATGTTGAAGGTTAGGGTCAGGTTTAGAGATAGAGTTATTATAAAGGTCACAGTCATGGTAAAGGTTTGGGTTAGGTTAAGGTTTAGGGTCAGGACTCTCATTAGTGTTTGGGTTAGTTTAAAGGTTAGGGTAATGTTTATGGTTATGTTTAGGGTAATGGATAATTTTAGAGTTATAGATAGGGTTAGGGTTATCCTAGGGTTAGCATTAGGGTTAGGGTTATATTTAGGGTAATAGATAGTGTTAGAGCTAGGGTTAGGGCTAGGATTATGGTTAGGATAAAGGCTAGGGTTAGGTTTAGGGTTAGGGCAAGTTCTAGGGTTAGTGTTAGGTTTAGGGTAAAGCTTAGGGCTTTGGTTAGGGTTAGGATTAAAACGAGGTATAGGGCTTGGTTTAGGACTAGGTGTTGGGTTAGGTTAGGGCTAAGGTTAATGTAAGAACTAGAGTTATGATTAGGGCTACTTTTAATGTTTGGGTTAGGGCTAGGTCTACTTTTAGGGTTGGGTACATTTTTAGGGTGATGTTAGAGCTAGGGTTAGTGTTAGTGTCAGAGTCAGGGTCAAGGTTATTTTTAAGGTTAGAGTAGGACTGGAATTAGGGCTAAATTTAGGCTAGGTGTAGGGTTATGTTTTGGTTTAGGTTAGGGGTTAGGGTTTGGGTTATGGCTCGGTTTTGTTTTAGGGCTAGGACTAGGTTAGGTCTAGTTTTAGGATTAGCATTAGTGTTAGGGCTAGTGTTAGTGTGAGTTTTAGGTTTACGGTTAGGGTCAGATCTAGAGTTATGGTTAGATCTAGGGTTAGAGCTAGGGCTAGTGTTAGGGCTAAGTTTAGGTAAGTGTTATGGTTGTGGTAAGGGATAGGGTTAGATCTAGGAATAGGGCTAGGGCGAAATTTAGAGTTAGTCTTAGTGATAATGTTAGGGTTAGGGTTAAGGCTAAATTAAGGCTAGGATAAGGTTGGTGTAAGATTAGTGTAAGGATTGTCTAGGGTTTGAGTTAGGGTTAAATTTAGGGGAAGGGATGGGGTAAGAGCAAATTTCAGAACTAGGGCGAGATATAAAATTAGGCATAGGGCTAGAGTTAGGGTTTGGGTTAGGATCAAGGATAGGTTTAGGGTAGGATGAGGGCTAGGGTTAGGTTTAGGGTATGGGTTAGGGTTTGAGCTAGGGTTAGTGCTAAATTAAGGGTTAGGTTTAGAGTTAGGTATAGGATTATGGTTAGTATTAGTATTAGGGTTAGGGTAGTCATTACGGTAAGGGTAGTGGACAGGGTTAGATGTTGGGTTAGGGTTAGGTTTATGTTTAGAAATAGCATTACTTTTAGGTTGAGCAAAACTGTTAGGGTTTGAGCTAGGGTTAGGACTACAGTAAAGGTTAGATTTATGGTTAGGACTAGAGTTAGGTATATGATTAAGGTTAGAGTAAGTTTAAGGTTAGGGATAGGGTTATGATGAGGTTTATGGTTAGAGTTAGGGTAATGAGTGGGGTTAGAGCTAGGGTCAAGGATAAAGTTAAGTGTAGGGTCAGGGTTTGGGTGAGGGTTTGGGTTTAAGATAGGATTAGGCTACGGGTAAGAATCAAGGATTAAGTAAGTGTTAGGGCTTGGTTGATGCTTCAGGTGAGAATCAGGGCTAGGGATAAAGTTAGGGTTAGTGTTATGGCTAGTTTTTTTATTATGTTTAGGGTTATGTTTAGGGAAATGGATAGAGTTTGATCTAGGGATTGAGCTATGGTTATGGTTAGGATTAGGGATAGGATTAGGATTAGGGTTTGGCCTAGGGTTCTGTCTAAATTAAGGGTTAGGATTTGAGCTAGAGTTGGGGCTAATGCTAGGTCAAGGGTTAGGTTTAGCGTTAGGTTTAGTGATATGATTATGGTAGGTTTAGGGTTAGGGTTAGGGTTAGGGCTAGGGTTATCATTACAGTTAGGATAATTGTTAAGGTAATGGATATATTTAGATGTAGGTTTAGGTTTAGGGTTAGTGTGAAGGCTATGGTTATGTTTAGGTTTATTTTATGAATTACAGTTTGAGCTAGGGTTAGGTGTATGGCGAGTGTTAGATTTAGGGTTATGTGTATGGTTAGTTTTCCAGTGATGGTTATGGTTAGGGTTACTGCTATGGTTAACAATAGGGTTAGGTTTACAAATAGGGTAATATGTAGGCTTTGGGCTAGTTTTAGGGATGGGCTTAAGTTTAGGTTTAGGGCTAGGGTTAGGGTTAAAACAAAACTGAGCTAGAGCTATAACCCTAACACTTAACCTAAATGAAACCCTAACCTTAAAACTAGCCCTAACCCTAGCCCTCATATGAGTTGTAATCCAAACCCTTAAACTAATCATGAACCTAACACTACTTGCTCTAAACATCACCCTAATCTAAACCTAACCCTAACACTATCTCTAACCCTAAAACCCTAAAACTAGCCCTAAATATCACCCTAGTACTTACAGTAGCCCTAACCCTAACCCTATCCCTAACTTAACCCAAAACCTAGTCCTAATCCTAGCTATAACTCTAGCCCTATTTGTAACCATAAACCTAGCCCTAAACCGATCATTAACTCTATCCATTACCATAACCATAAGCATAACCCTAATGCTAACATTAGGCATGAACCTAAACCTATTCCTAATCTTTTTTTTTTTTTTTTTGCAAGGGGAGAGACAAAGGGAGGGAGAGAGAGAGAGAGAGAGAGAGAGAGAGAGAGAGAGAGAGAGAGAGAGAATTTTATATATTAAAATTATATTTAGTTTTCAGTGGACACACAATCTTTGTTTGTATGTGGTGCTGAGGATCGAACCCAGGCCGCATGCATGCTAGGTGAGTGAGCTAACACTTGGGCCACATACCAGCCCTCTATTAATAATCTTAACCCAATCTATTAATCTGAACCTAACCTGAACCTAAACCTAACCCTATCATTGCCGTAACCTTAACACTAACACTAATTCGAGCCCTAACTTTAAACCTTAACCTATCCCAAACCCTAACCCTGACCGTGACCTTAATAAAACCACTAGCTTTAAAATTGACCATAAACCTACACTTAAATCTTACCCTAGATGTAGCCATAATCCTAACCCTAAACCTAACTTTAACCATAATTCTGGACCTAAAATTAGCTCTAGCCCTAATCATAGACCTAACCCTAAAAAAAAAAAAAAAAAAAAAAAAAAAAAAACTGTAGCCTTAATCCTAGCCCTAAACCTAGCTTTGATCATAACCCTAACCCTAACACAACCCCTCAGCCTAATTCTAATTTTCAACCTACCTCTAAACCAGCTATAATGTAATCTCTTACCCTAAACTTAACCCTAACCTTAACCCTAACTCAAGGCTTAAGCCAAACAATAAACCTAGCCCTAATCCTAGCACAAATTTAGCCCTATCTCTAACCCTAACAGTAACCCTAGCCCTAAGACTCACTCTATCTCTCGTCCTATACCTATCCATAGTTCTAACCCTATCCCTTAGTGTAACCCTATCCCTATCCTGAACCCTTGCCCTATCCTTAGTCCCAGCCCTAACCCTAGATATAACCAAAACTCAAAATTTAACCCTAACCCTAAGCCAAAGCTTAACACTTACTCTAGCCCTAAACTTAACCCTAGGACTAATCCAAAACCAAGCAGTAGCCCTAACCCTAAATATTAACTTAAAGCAAACCCTAACACTGAAACTAGACTTATCCCTAGCCATAATTCTAGTTCTCACCCTAACTTTCAAACTAACACTGACACTGACTCATATCCTAACACTCAACCTAGCTCTAAACACTGCCCTCACCTTTAGCTGAATGCCAAGAATAACCCAAACAATAATTTGAGTCCTTTCCCTAACCCTAAAAAGAACCCACCTGACTCTTATCCTAACACAAATCATAGCTATAAATATCACCCCAAACTTAAACCTAACCCTAACACTAAACCTAACCATAACACTAAAACTAACTTAAGTTTTATCCTTAGTTTTTACATTAGGTGTTGCCCTAATCCTATCCCTATCCCTAACACAAAACTAGCCTTAATCTGAGCCCTATACCTAGATTTAATCCTAACTCTAACCCTAACCATAGACCTAACCCCAGCTCTAAACCAATACCTTATTCTAAGCAAAACCCTAAACCTAAGGGTAACCCTAGATTTATCCCTAATCCTTAGGTGAACCCAAACCCTAAACCTAGCTCTCATTCTAGCTCTAACCCTATCCCAAATTCTAAACCTAACCCTGACCCTTATACTGACCCTACCACTAATCCTAGGCCTAACCCTAACCATAACTGTAACCCCAAAACCTATGGTAATCCTATCTCTAGACCTAACCCTGAACCTAACTCCCAGCCTAGTCCTAACCATAGCTCAGAACCTAAACCTTATGCTAAACATAACCATAAACCTAACCCTAGATCTAACCCTCAACCTAATCCTAACTTAAGGGCTAATCCTAACCATAACCCTAGCCCTAACTCTAACTGTATCCATTACCCTAAGCATTACCCTTACCCTATGCTAACCCTAGGCCTAACCCTAATCCTATCGCTATTCCCAAACTTGTCAATTACCCTAAACCTAACCTGAGCAGTAAACCTAACCTTATCATTACCGTAATGCTAACCCTAATGCTAAATCAAGCCCTAATCCTAAACTCAAACCTAAATCAATGCCCAACACTGACTCTGAAATTAATAATTCTCCTAGCTCTAAACCTGATTATTACCCTATACCTAACACTTACACTAGACTTAGCCATAAACCTAACCCTAAATTATCCCTAAACATAACCCTAGACCTGACTTTAGCCTTAGCCATAATAATAGCCCAAACCCTAGCATAAACCCCAGCCCTTATCCCAGCCCTAAACCTAGCCTTAATCATAACCCTAACCCTAAACCTAGGCCTAAACCTAACACTAACCCTAGCCCTAATCGTAGCCCTAATTTAGCCCTATCCCTAACCCTAACCCTAGCCCAAAGACTAACTCTAACTCTCACCCTAGCCCTAACCTTAGTTCTAACCCTATAATTTACTGGAAGCCTAATCCTAGCCTGAACATAGGTCTAACCCTAGCCCTATTCATATCCCTGAACGTAACCCTAAATCTAACCATAACTCTTAATCTAATACTAAAAATAAGCCTAAACATTAACCTAACCCTAGCCCTAAACCTAAGGCTAATCCTAAAACTAGCACCAACCCTAGCCCTAGCTATAAAACCAAACTGAGACCCAGACCTAACCCTAATCCTTAACATAAACCAAGACCTAACATTACACTTAGCCATAACTCTAGCCATAATTCGAATTTTAAGCCAAACCCTAAAACTAACCCTGACACTGACTCTGACATTAACAAGAACCCTAGCTCTAAATATCACCATAACCCTAAACCTAAAATTAACACTAGAGATAGTCCTAACCCTAAATCTAAAACTACCCCTAATCATAACCCTGGTACTTACATTAGCCGTAACCCTAACCCTAGCCCTAACGAAACCCAAAACCTAGCCGTATTCCAAGCCCTAACCCTAGCTTCAACCCTAAACCTAAACCTAACCCTGTCACTAATCATAAACATAACCCTAGCTGTAATCCTAGTTCTAACTCTATCCATTACCTTAACCATAACCATAATCCAAATGCTAACCCTAGGCCTAAACCTAACCATATCCCTAATCTTCACCCTATCCATTACCTTAAATCTAACCTGAAACCTAAACCTAACCCTATCATTACCCTGATCCTAACACTAATGCTAACTCGAGTCCTAATTTTAAACCTTTACCTATCCAAAACACTAACATGACCATGACACTAATAATACCCTTAGCTCTAAACCCGACCCTAACCCTTAACATTAACGCTTAAATAAGACATATCCAAAAACCTAATCCTAAAACTATATTTAAACTTAACCATTTACCTGAAATTATCCCTAGCCATAATCCTAGCTCTAAACCTAGCCTTAATTCTAACCCGAACAATAACCCAAACCCTAACCCTAATTCTAACCTTCACACTAGCCCTAAACCTACCTATAAACCCATCCTTTTCCCTAAACCTAACCATAACCCTCACCCTTGGTTGGCCTAACACTAACACTAAGCCTAGTGCTAATCCTAGCCCTAATTTAATCCTATCCTAAAACTAACCTTAGCCCTAAGACTAACTGTAACTATTGCCTTAGCCCTAGCCTTAATTCTATCCTTAGCCCTAGTTCTAAATCTAGATCTAAACCTAACTCTAAATCTAAACCTAACTCTAAATTTAAGTGTAACCATAAGCCTAAACCAATCCCTAACACTCCACCTCACAATAATGCTAATCCTAAAACTTGCCCTAACCCTGGCCCTAGCCATAAAACAAAACCAAGTCATATCCCTAACCCTAACCCTTAACCTAAACCAAAACCTAACCTTATATCTAGCCCTAACCCTAACTCTAAAAATAACCCAGATCCTGACCCTAACACTAATCCTAGCTCTAATCATTACCCTAACCTTAAATTAACCCTAACACTAGACCTAGCCATAGCCATAACCATAAAACTAGCCTTAATTTTAGCCATTGATCATACATTAATAATTGTCCTAACCCTAGCATTAAACCTAACACAAATCCTACCCCGTATCTGAGCCCTAAACCTCACGTTAACCCTAATCTTAAGCCCAACACTAGCCCTAACCCTAACCTTATCCCTAGCCCTAACACTAGGTCTAACCTTATCCCTTACCCTAAGCCAAACCCTAACCCAAATGCTAACCCTAGTCCTAACCCTATTCCTTAGCCTAACTTAAACTCTAACCATATTACTAGTCTTAACCTTAGCCCTCATTCCAGCTCTAATCCTAACCCTGACTCTCATCTGACCCAACAGTAACCCTAGGTATAAACCTGACCCTAAACTTAAACCAAATCCTAACACTAGACATATCGGTAAACCTATACATATACCTAAGTCTAACACTAGACCTAGACGCCAAGCTAATCCTAAATATAGCTATAACTCTATCCCTAGACCTAAACAAAAACCTACCACTAGCCCTAACAATAACCATAACCCTAACCCTAGCCCTAGCACTAACTTAACATAAACCAAACACTTACCCCATCCTTAGACCTAACCTTAGTCATAATTCTGGCTCTAAATCTAACCCTAACCCTATTCCGAACACTGACCCTGTCTCTAACAATTAAACTAGCTGTAAACCTGACACTAACCCAAACCCTAGACCTAACACTAAAACTAACCATAACACTAAACCTAAAACTAACCCTAAACATAATCCTAGCATTTACATTACCCATAGTCCAAGCCCTATCCATAAACCTAAGTAAAAACCTAGTCCTAATCCTATGCCTAAACTTAGCTTTAAGTGTAAACCTAAGCCTAGCCCTAACCCTAACTCTAACTCTAACACTAAATCTCACCTTAGACCTAACCCTAGCTCAAAGCCTAACCCTTACCCTAAACATAACCCTAACCCTTTTCTAAATCCTAATCCTATCCCTAATCCTAACCTTAATACTAGCCCAAACTTTAGCAATAACCATATCCATTACCCTAATCTTACCTCTACACCTAACCCTAATTAAAACCCTATTACTAACAATAAACATAACTCTAATCATAAACTTAAACTTAGAACTAAACCTAAACTTAACCCTCGCACTAGCTCTAACCCTAGTTCAAACACTAATCCTTATCCTAACCTAACATAACTAAGCCGTAAACTAACACTTAACCTAACCCTAACACTTACCATAAACCAAACACTAGTTATATCCCTAAACCTAACCCTAATCCTACACTTAATCCAAACCATAACCTAGCCCTAACCCTAGCTCTTAAAATAGCCATTACACTAAACATAACCCTAACCCTAAAGCTAACCCTAACCCAATTGCTAAACCTAACCCACACATTACCCTAAACCTTAAATGAAACCTAAAGTACACCCTTCCATTACCTTAACTTTAAACCTATCACTAATGCTAATTTGAGCCCTAACCCTAAACCTTAAAGTAAATCAAATGCTAATCCTGACTCTGACTGTTACCCAAATAATCTCCCTAGCTCAAAAGCTGACCTTTAAGCTAAACCTAACCCTTACACTAGACCTAATCATAACCTACCCATAAAACTATCCTTAACCATAACCCTAGACCTGATATTAGCCCTAGCCTGAGTCCTAGCCCTAACTCTATCAGAAAACCTACCCCCCATCCTAGCCCTAATCCTAGCCTTAATCCTAAACTGAACCATAATCCTAGGCCTAATCCTAATTCTAAAACGCACCCTAGCCCTAAGCCTAGCTATAACCCCACCCATTCCCCTAAACTTAACCCTAACCCATATGCTTACCCTAATCTTAGCCCAACCCCTAGGCTTAACCCTTACATTAACCCTAGATCTAATCCTAGCCCTAATTTAGACCTAACCCTAACCCTAACCCTACTCCTAAGAATAACCAATTCTCACCCTAGATATATCCCTAGTTCTAACCATACTCCTTACCATAACACTAACCCTGGACCTAACTCTAGCACAAGCCCTAATATTAGATCAGACGTAACTCTAAATCTAACCATAACCCTAAGCCTAAACTTCACTCTATCACTAGCCCTAACTCTGACACTAATCCAAAATCTAGCCTTAACACTAGACATAGCCCTAAAACAAAACCTAGCCATAGCCCTAACTGTAACCCTTCATCTAAACCAAAACCTAACCCTACACCTAGCACTAACTGTATCCCTGCTTTGAGTCCTAAACCTAACACTTAAACTAACCCTGACCCTGACACTGACCCTAAATATAACCCTTGCTCTAAACATCACCCTAAGCGTAACCGTAAAACTATCACTAATTGTAACACTAGTTCATACATTAGCCATAGCCCAAAACCTAGCCCAAACTAAACCCAAACCTAGATCTTATTTGAGGTTAATCCTAGTTTTAAACCTAAACCTAACCCAAAACCTAGCCCTAAACCTTACCCTAATCCTAGCCACAATCCTGACCATAACCTATCCTTATCGCTACCTCTAACCCTATCCATTACCCTAACCATAACCTTACCCTAATGATAACCCTAGGCCTAACCATAACCTTATTGTTAACCCTAACCTTATCCATTAACCTAAACCTAACCTGAACACTAAACCTAATCCTATAATTACCCTAAACCTAACCCTAATGCTAATTTGAACGCTAACTCTAAACCTTAACCTAAGCCAAACCCTAACTCTGACCCTTCCCCAAATAATATACCTAGCTCTAACCCTGACTCTACCCCTAAATCTAACCCTTATACTAGACCTTGAAATAAACTTAACCCTAAAACTATCACTAACATAACCACAGACCTGACACTTGCCCTAGCTGTCATCCTAGCCCTAACCGTAATACAAACTATACTCCTAACCTTAACCCTAACCCTAACACTATCCCTAATTCTATCCATAACCCTAGCCCTAAATTTAGCTCTTAACCTATCAATTACCCTAAACATAGCCCTAATGCTAATGCTAATGCTAGGCCTTAATCTAACACTATGCCTAACTATAACCCTATCCATTATGCTAAACTTAACCTGAAATGTAAACCAAAACCTATCATTACCCTAACCCAAACCCTAATGATAATTTGAGCCCTAACCCTAAACCCTAAACTAAAGAAAACCCTAAACATGACCCTGACCCTAATAATACCCCTAGCTCTAAATTTGACCTTTACCCTAAATCTAACACACTAAACATAGCCATAAATCTAACCCTAAAACTGTCCCTAACCGTAAACCTAGAACTGACATTAGCCCTATCACTAAACCTAGCTGTAACTAAAACACAAACCCTAGCCCATATCCTTGCCCTTAACCTAGCCTTAATTATAACTCTAATGAAACCCTAGTCCTAATCCTAATTCTAACTTTTGTCCTAGCCCCAAACCTAGCTCTTACCCCATCATTTTCACTAAATCTAACCCTAAGCCCTAAACTAATGTAGGCCTTAACATAAGCATAAACCTAGCCCTATTCCTAGCCCTAATTAAGCACTATACATAACCAAACCCTAAGCCTAGCCCTAAGACTAACGCTCACCCTCACCCTAGCCCTATCCATAGTTCTAACCCTATTTTTACCATAACCCTAATCCTAGCTATAAATCTAGAACTAACGATAGCTATATCCTTAGTTGTAGGCCTAACCCTAGATCTAATCATAACTCTAAACCTAAGCATAAACCTAACCCTAACACTCGTCCTAAACCTAATGCTAATCTTAAAACTAACCGTAACCATAGCCATAGCCAAACAAAATGGAAACATAGCCCTAACTTTAAAGCTTAAACTAAACCAATACCAAACCCTACAGCTAGCCCTAAACCTAGCCCTAATTCAAGTCCAAACCCTAACCCTAAAACTACCTCTGACCATAATTTTGACCCTAATACTAACCCTAGCTCTAAATATCACCGTAAAGTTAAACCTAACCCTAACAATAGACCTACTCCTAACCCCAATCTTATAACTAGCCCAAATAGTAACTCTACTGCTAACATTGGCCATAACTAAAACCTATCTCTAATCCGAAACCAAACCCTAGTTTTAACCCTAAACCTAATCTTAACACTAGCCCTAAGCCTATGCTAACCCTAGCCCTAACCCTAGGTCTAACCCTATTCCTTACCCTAAGCCAACCCTAACCCTAATGCTAACCCTAGTCCTAAACCTAATCATTATCCTAACCTAAACCCTAACCCTATTACTAGTCCTCACCCTAGCCCTCATTCTAGCTCTAACCATAACTCAAACCTGACACTTATTCTGACCCTAATGGTAACCGTATGGCTAAACCTGACCCTAACCCCATAAGGAACCCTAACACTAGCACTAGAAATAAACCTATACCTAAACCCAACCCTAACACTAGCCCTGGACCTAAACCTAATTCTAAATCTAGCCATATCTCTAGCCCTAGACCTAAACAAAAACCTAGCCCTAGCCCTAATGATAAACCTTAACCTAACCCAAACACTAACCCTACCCCTAGACCTAACCCTAGTGATAATTCTGGCTTTAACCCAAACTTTCATTCTACCCTGAACACTTACTCTAACCCTAACACTAACTCTAGCTCTAAACATCATGCTAACACTAACCCTAACCATAACACTTGACCTAGCCATACACTAACCAAAAACTGGCCCTAATCAAAACCCTAGTTCATAATTAGCTGTAGCCCTAACACTAGCCCTAACTTAACCCAAAACCTGGCCCTAAACCGAGCGCTAACTCCAGTTTTAACCCTAACACTAATTATAGCCATAAGCCAATCCCTAACCCTTGCCCTAACTGTAGCTCTAATCCTATTTGTTATCTTAGCCAAACCCTAAACCTAATGCTAACCCTAGTTCTAACCCTAATCCATAGACTAAACCAAACCCTAACCCTATTACTAGTCCTAACCCTAGCCCTCATTCTAGCTCTAACCATAACCCAAACCCTAATTCTAATCGTGAAATTTATACTAATCCTAACACTAACTGTAGGTCTAAACCTGAACTTATCTGAACCCGAACCCTAACATAAGCCCTACTGGTAATCCTACACCTAAACCTAAGCCTAACACTAGTCCTAGACATAAACCAAATCCTAAGTCTAGCCCTAACTCTAGCCCTAGACCTGAACAACAACCTTTCCCTAGCCCTAACAATCACCCTTAACATATCCCAAAAACTATCCTAATTTTAGAACTAACCCTAGTCCTAATTCTGGCACTAACTCCAACACTAACTCTAACCTGAACACTGACCCTGACCCTAACATAAACCTAGCTCCAAAGCTCAACCTGACTCAAAACCTAATCCTAACACTACACCTAGCCATAATCCTAATCCTAAAACTAGCCCTAATCATAACCATAGCTCCTAACTACCCATGGCCCTAACCCTAGGCCTAAGCTAACACATAATCTCTCCCTAATCCTAGGCCTAAACCTAGCCCTAAGTGTAACCCTAAACATAATCCTAACCCTAATGCTAGCCCTAGGCTTAACCCTAGCCCTATCACAATCCCTAAACCTATCCATTACCTTAAAACTAACCTGAACCCTAATCCTAAGCCTATTCATTACCCTAACCCTAACTCTAACCCTAACGCTAATTAAAGCCCTTAACCCAAACCTTAACCTAAAACAAACCCTAAGCCATACCCTGACCTTAATAATATATCTAGCTCTAAACTTGACCCTTACCCTAAATATAAACCTTGCAGTACACCTACCATAAACAACCCTAAATTTATCCCTAACTGTAACCCTAGTCTTAACCCTAGACGCTTACCATAATACAAACCCTAGCTCTAAACTTTATCCTAACCAAAATATAACCCTAACACTAGACAAACCCTAAATCTACACATAACCATAACCTAGCTCTTACATTACCCATACACTTAACACTAGCCTAAAACCTCACACACAAACTAGCCCTAATCCATGTCCTAAACCTGGACCTAAGCATAACCGTAATCCTTTCCCTAGCACTAACCTTAACCTTAACACTTACCCTAGCCCTAACCCTACTCAAACTCTAGCCATTGCCCTAAACATAACCCTAGCCCTAATCCTAAACTTAACCCTAAACATAGCCCTAATCCAAACTGTAACAATAGCACAAATCCTAGCAAAATGTCTATCCATTTCCTTAAACGTAACCCTAACCCTAATGCTAACCAAAGCCATAACCCTAACCCTAACCCTAACCATAGCCCTGACTCTAACCCTAATCCTCACAATAGCCCTAACCCTAACTCAAACCCTAACCCTTCTGCTACACCTAACACTAACACTAACCCTAGGCTTATCTCTAAACCTAACCAAAATACTAACATTAACACAAGCCCTAACACTAGCACTAACCCCATCCTTTACCCTAAACATAAGCCTAACCCAAATGCTAACCCTAGGCCTAATCCTAAACCTATCACTAAAACTAACCCTATCTATTACTCTAAACCTAACCTGAACCCAAAACCTAACACTATCCATTACTTTAACCCTAACCCTAATGCTAAATTGAGCCCTAACCCTAAACCTTATCCTAAACCAAACCCTAAACCAGACTCTTACCATAATAATACACCTAGCTCTAAACCTGATCTTTACCCTAAACCTAACTTTCCACTTCACTTAGCCATAAACCTAAATTTAACAGTATTCCTAACCATAACCCTATACGTAATATTAGACCTAGCCCTAATCCTAGCTCTAACGTTAACACTAATTCTAGCCCTCATCCTAGCCCTAAACCTAGCCTTAATCCTAACCTGAATACTCACCCTATTCCTATCCCTAATTGTAATCCTCACCCTAGCCCTGAACCTAGCCATAACCTCATCCCTTCCCCTGAAACTAACCATAATCCTAACACTAACACTAACCATAATTCTATCCCTAACCATGGGCCTAACCCTAACAGTAAACCTAGCACTAATCCAGCGCTAGTTTAGCCTTAACCCTAAGCAAACCCCTAACTATAGCCGTAAGAACAACTCTCTCACCCTAGCCCTATTTCTATTGGTAAACCTGTTACCATAACCCTAACACTAGCCCTAACCTTAGCCCTAACCCTACATCTAACCATAACTCTAAATCTAACCCTAACTTTAAGTCTAAACCTCACCCTACCACTAGCTGAACACTCTCGCTAATCCTAATAGTAACCCTAACCCTAGCCCTAGCCCTAAAACTAAACCAAGCCATTACCCTAACACTAATCCTAACCTAATCCAAACCCTAACCCTACAAGTAGCCATAACCCTAGCTCAAATTCGAGTCCTAGGACTAAAACTATCCCTTACCCTGATTCATATTGTAAGGGTCCGGTGAACATCAGAGGAAGAGACCACCAAGAGACCGGCTCATGCATCAGCAAAAGGGGATTTATTGAGGATCCAATCCAGTGCACTGGGGCTCCAGGCTCACTCAAGAAGGGAGAGTGGCCAAGATCCCCGAGCAGGGGTTGAGCAGTGCTTAAGTACACTTTTTTGGGAGGGCAGGGGCTTTGCATACATCAGAGCAAATCATCATGTGGCGTGGGAAAATTGAACAACTCTTGAACATGATTAGTACATTCATTGGCGGGAACAGGTTGGGCGGGAAGGGGGGGGTACATTCAAACTGATTGGTTTGGGCCCTGAATGCCTATGTGCCAAACTGCACAGGGTCCAGGTTATTTATCTGCTGGACAGTCCCGGGAATTGTTTTAACAGCTACAGGAATTTCAGGTTTTGGGTGTAGCATAGGAACTTAACAATACCTGGTCCTTTACATTTTAACTCAGGCTTTGCAGCTTAGAAACTTCACAACACCTGGTCTTTTACACTTTAACTTCAATTTCTTTTACTCTTACATTCCCCACTCCTTTTTCTGACTACTTTTAATCTTAAAAGTAATGAATCATAATTATTGAAGGGTTTCACATTTCATGAGTTGTTTTGTGTTCCCTGGAATTATTTTCTGCATGGCCTCCATTTTAGATTTCACTCAGTATTAGACTCCAATTTATCTAACTACACTGACTACCTAACTTTATATCTGGCTTCATTCCCCCCTCTAATTTGGGAACTCATTACTGTTGTAAGGAAGGGGGGAGGTGAAGGGGATCTTTCTGGCTTCTTCAGGCTGAAAAGGGACAGTGTGGGGCAAGCAGTTTGGAGTTCCCCTTTAAAATCGGGTCTATTGAGTGGTCCATGATAAAAGTCCGATTGAGAAGTAATTGACTGGAGGGCCATGAGTGATGGGTAATCTATAAGAGAAACAAGAATTCATTAGTACTGGAACCATATTGATGCAGCAATAAATGCCATAGCACAGGAATATGCCAATGAGTATGATGGCAAAGACAAAGGCTAACAATGTTTTCTACCAGGAAGTACCAAGAACCAGGAGCTAAGATATTGTTTCCATGACAAAGTTGCTGAGGACATGGCTTCATCTGAGCATGTAAATTTTAAGGATATTTGTCACCTTGCCAGAAATGTCAGGGATGTAAACACAAAAAATAACATTTAGGTTTACAGATGTCCTTTCCCTTAAGATATAGTCTAATAATTTAATGTCATCTGAACTTGTAAAATCATTTTACTAGTATTACCTCTGTGTCTAATAGAGAGACCTTAATTCTGTTACTAGGGCTGGATGATCATACTAGTAAACACTATGTCTACCTGTGTAGGTTAGAAATAAAGGCCTTAAACTAAAAACTACTCTAGCAGTTCCTTTTGATAGTTATCATGCATTTCTGTCTGAGAATCTCTTTTTCAGCCTCCAGTTTACTTATTTATGGAATAACTATTATTATCATTTAAAATGCCCAGGAATAGCTGTGTTTTGGCTTTGACTGTCTTTGCTAAGTGTTTAATATGAAGTGAGTCAAACTGACTTTTGTTTCTATCTTATTGTTAACAGTCAGCTGAGTTTCCCTGGGAGTCCTCGGGGAACTTCACAGCAGCTTTTCAGTTCCACTAGTGCCATTTGCGCTGCTAGTGCCATTTGTGCTAGGATGGGTCCAGGCCTTGCTTGACCATGTGGCTTCCCTTGGAAGCATCAGGGATGTCTCCCTTTTCTGATGTTCCTCCTCTTCACAGCAAATGCACTGATTGGCTTTCTGTCCTCCACTGGTCTCATTAATCTCCCTGATTGGGAGGTTATGTGGCCTAGAGTTGCAAAGTTCTTTGGAGAAGTCCCCTATTCCCTGATTCAGACTGACTCAGAGGGCAAGAGCCAAATATTGGTTTTCTTGGCCATTTTAATTTAACTTTAATTTTAAAACTTGATCTTAAACATCCAGCAAATAAGTTAACAGCCTTATATTAAGAGTACTGGGCTTTAATGTCCATTCCTCTATCCTGTAGGTGATAACTCCTTATCTTAAGTTGACTCAGGTTGTGTGTTCTTAAAGCAGTACCTCTGCAAAACATTAACAGGCAATTTTCAGACCATTTATAAGAAAACTACAGAATAAAATTAACTAGGGTAAAAGCACATTTAACTTATATAATAGCTACCTTGAATTTTGGCAGGGTTATACATTATAATCCCCTGTTTGAGATCCTAGTAATCTTGGCAAAAACCAACTTTTGGACACAACTTTAAATGTACCGAAATCTGGCTTACTTCTTTCATAGTCTCTTTCACATGAGGTGGGACATAGAGCCTTATCTCAAGTAAGGCAGGGCTCTTCATAAATCTTAAATACTATAGATCTGAAGCTGATCTTTGCTTTTTAGACACCATTTTATAAAGCCTACATAAATTGTTGCTCAATTTTACATGAACATTAGCTAACACAACATAATATCCCATCTAAAACATGAATTAAAGAAAGGCTGAAAGCTTCTAACCTTTTATAGAAAAGTAGAAAAGTGCTTTTGTGTTTTACAATAAAACCTTCACACAGATTAGGCTCTCATTAACTTAAAAAATACATTTAAATTGTATCTCAGTGTAAAAAGTAAATGGAACTGTACATATCTTATTGATAACAAGTCCAGTTGTAGAACACAAATGATATAAATAAATCTCCAACATGTTTTTCTTTTAAACCTAAAATTACCATACAACTTTAGAACACCAGCTTGATACAATGCTCTTTTGAAGATTCTACCTTACAGACTTGTATACCTGGAAGATATGAACACATTAATAGCACCATAATTACATTGATGATCTTATATTAACCAAGTTTAGCTTTTAAAGAAATAACAGAGCATATTTCTCTAAAACAACAGCAATTGTTTAATCAGCTGTTTAATTTTTTTTAAGATTACTTGCTCAAAAACTTACACATATAACCAACTTACACAAACATTCTTTATCACTTACTTAAACCCTCCTAATTACTTAATCACATAGACTCTCTTATCCATAAACACATTTTCCCTCTATTAAATCCATACCTAAAGCGTTCTAGTTTCTATTTTCCATCTGTTAACATCCTTCTGTTCACATTTTGAAACAATACTTGTAAATTTCTGAATTTAAGCAGATTATTTTATAGACATCAACATTTTATTATTGCCTTTTTGAACACCTAGAAAAAACTTATAATCTTAATTTTAAAGACATCTTTACTTTTATCTGTTTACCCAATTTAAAGTGAACCATTTGAATAACGTGAATCAAAGATATTTGAGTCCATTTTTTTAATTTTTTCATGAGCGCTCTTCATCTGTCAATTGTCATATCACTGCATGATATATGGACATACACATATAGACATACAGACATACAACACATAACACAAGTTGTTTAAAAACTCCACAGTTGATCAAAAATAGAACTGATCAGAGAACACCAACCTGTCTGCAGGATCAAAATCATGAGCTCAAAAAAAAAAAAAAAATACAGAATCTAAGAAAAAGTAAGAGTCCTAAAAATCATGACTGGCCAGTAATTAGTAAACACCATACAATTTACTTTTTGGTTGGGTCTAGTTTGAGTTCAGGTAAAAAGATACTTTTACTCTTTTTTTTTTTTTCTTGGGCCTCAGATCTGTCTCCTACTGAGTGCCCCAGGCTTCTTCTATTTGCATATCAACTTAAGTCCTGGCTGAGGTCTGGAAGGAACTGGGAAAACTGTAATTCTGAGCAGAAACTTCATGCCTAAGGCATTTTAACTATAAGTCACAATTTCCAGGTTTGGATGTTGAAAATTATGATGCAAGTTTAAGATACAATTTACAAAATTTCATACCTTTACATTTTCCTACACTAGAAAAACTTTCTCACACAAAACTGAAAATAGGGTCTCTACCATCAGAAGAAATTTCTCTAGGATCATTAAGTCACTTTCTTTGTTCTGAAGTTCCTAAAGTAGTACTAAGTTCTACCATGTATATCCAAAATTAAGCTTTAAAAATTTCCAAGACTGTTGCCAATTAATGTCATTTCAATAAGCCAGACAAACATTTTAATTTAGCACATTTTTTTCCTGAATCTTACACACTGAGGGGAACAGATACCATATCATAATTTATTATCCTTGCCCAAGTTAATGTACTGGTACACCTAGTGAAATCTTTTTAGGCTACCCAGTTCAAAAATTGATGAAAAATAAAACTAAATGATTGGGAGTTACTTGCCAACTTGGAAGTAGAGTTCTTTAATTTTCCATCCTAAGTATTTAAGTTTTCTAGCATGAACTATCTGAAATCTCAAACTAAACAATTACTTAAATCCAACTTTTAACTGCAAGATTATGCAATGCTTTAGAAACCCATTTAGATTCCAGCTTGTTACAATAAAAAATCATCTTTTAGATACACATTTAACCAAGGTCATCCCCAAGAAACAATCCATAATATCAACACATTACTGCATTCATTGTCCATTTTGTTAAGTAGACAGAGGTGGAGTAATCCTTAAAGTTCAGGTAAGGAAGAGGGAGTTCCCGAAAGCAAAATCGCTTTGGCAGCTGCTGGAAGTCCCTTAGCCCCACATTTTACTTACAGGATTAGTTCCTCTGGTTTGGTTTGACCCCAGGCACCAGGCATTTTCCACATCTCCTAACTTTTCAGTAGTCAGGTCCCAAAAAGTTCATCCTCTGCTTGCAGTTGTTTCGAGTGCTAGGTTTCCCCAAGAAGGCAGATTGGGGACTCCTCTAAAAGTCCCATCTGGGGTGCCAAAATTTATGACTGAAAGCTTGGTTCCCATCCCTAAAGCCAATTAATGCCAATTTAATAATGAGGACAGGGTTTTGAGAAAAGTTAAAGCGAGATATCAAAGTTCTTAGTCCCCAGGCATTTCCCTCTGCAGTGGGTGCACTCAAGCCAACTTTGGGAAGAAAAGAAAACACTGCTTCCCTAATCTCGCTTAACAAATGGGAGTAAAGTTTATCAAAGTTCTTTAAAACACAGCTAAAAGGGGTGTAAAAGGTGAGAACAGAAAAGCTGGTGGTTTTATTGACTTTTGATCCCTTACAGGAGAAGCATACTAGGAACAATTTAGGATAAAATTTAGCTAAAGTTATTTCCACACATTTAAGGCAAATTGGAATTTGGGACTCTGCATTGGTCCAAAGTAAAACAATGCCATCACACTTAACAGAGACACAGACAAAAAGACACACAAAGACCATCATGCAGCTCCCGTTTGTTCACAACCACAAGATCTACAGTCTTGTGACTCAGGGAGAATGGAGGGAAGAGGGGGAAGAGCAGAAGGTTTGAGTGATAGAATCATGGGGGAAGGGGTTGGAGTGGGGGCTGGGACAAGGAAAGGCTTCACCAATGTGGGAGGAAATTCACAGAGGTCCTGCCAGGATAAGATATATGGCTGTTGATCTGGATGGCCATGCTGCCCCAGCTGAAAGACAATATCTCTGACTTTGCGGATTAGAGAGAGGTGGAAGGACCCTCATGGGGGCCATTCAACTCTTAGGGTGGGCCATTCTGAAGCACAGAGTGTCTGCCAGGTGCAGCATTTCACTGAAAAAGAAAGATTCTGGGCCCTTGAGAGGACATCCGTCCAATGATCAAGGGTCAGGGACAGAGGCATGGAATGGCTTTGTCCCATAATGGGAGTTACTCAGGCAAAGACAGGGACAATACAAACGTGACACAGACAAAGACAAACAGTAAAACGTTTAACATTAGTACCCTAATGGCAGACAGTAAACTCAACACGAGACAATGAACAAGACTAAAGTAGCCGGCAGAACCTGATGGGTTGGCAGCAGAATCACTGAATACACCTCTGAGTCGAGGGTGCTTCTGTCCCCCAGTTTCCTGAGTCGTCCAAGGCATCCCTTGGGGACGTGGCCTGTGGCTTCAGGACACATCTGTCCACCACCACCGGGGGGGAGCTCATGCTCTCCGCCGGCAGCCACTCTGCCAACCCTTAAACCGAAAACTTAAACCAAACTGAGCTGAGCGATCTCAAGGAAAAAAAAGAGAAAGGTGCCCTACTTACCCCCAGAGGAGTCTGTTGGGGTCTCCTGTCCGGCACTGCAGGATTCCTGGCCAATGAACCAAATGTAAGGGTCTGGCGAACATCAGAGGAAGAGACCACCAAGAGGAACAGGTCGGGCAGGAAGGGGGGGGTATATTCAAACTGATTGGTTTGGGCCCTGAATGCCTACGTGCCAAACTGCACAGGGTCCAGGTTATTTATCTACTGGACAGTCCCAGGAATTGTTTTAACAGCTACAGGAATTTCAGGTTTTGGGTGTAGCGTAGGAACTTAACAATACCTGGTCCTTTACATTCTAACTCAGGCTTTGCAGCTTAGAAACTTCACAACACCCGGTCTTTTACACTTTAACTTCAATTTATTTTACTCTTACAATATCCAAACACTAAACCTAGCTCTATATGTCATGCTAACCATAAAGCTAAGGGTAACACTATTCCTAGCCCAAACCCTAACTCTAAAACTAATCCTAATAATAACCTTGTTTCTTACATTAGCCATTGTCCCAACACCAGCACCAACCCCAAACAAAAATAGCCCTAACCTGAGCCCTAAAACTAGATTTAACCCTAACCCTAACTCTAAACCTAGGCCTAAACCTAACCCTAACCCTAGCTCTAAGCCTAGCTCTAACACTATCCCCTATCCTAAGCCAAACCCTATCCATAATTCTAACCCTAGTCCTAATCATAATCCTTAGCATAAATCAAAACTAACCCTATTACTAGTCCAAACCCTAGCCCTCATTCTAGCTCTAAACCTAATCCAAAACCTAACCATAACCTTTACCCATATTCTGACAATAACACTAATTATAGGTCTAAACCTGACTCTCACCCTAACCTGAAGCCTGAAACTAGTCCTACCAATACACTTTTACCTAAAACTAACCCTAACACTACCACTAGACCTAAACCTAATCCTAAATCTAGCAATAACTCTAGCCCTAGACAAAAAAAAAAAAAAAAAACTTAGTCCTATCGCTAACAATAACCCTTAACCTAAACCAATCAATAACACTATCCCTAGACCTAACCATACTCCTGATTCTGGCTGTCACCCTAAATCTAATCTGAACACTGACCCTGGAAATAACACTAAATCTAGCTCTAAAACTGACCCTAAACCAAAATCTAAACCTAAAACTAGACCTTCCGCAGTCTGGCTGGGCACAAAATCATGAGCCACTCAAACAGGAACAAACTTTATTTTTAAAACTCCCCCAATGCCCTGTATGCTCCCGGGTAATATGCCGACCTACACACGTGGTGATCTCCTGGACACACACAGCAACAGGAAATCACTCCTCTGGAATTCCCTCCTACTGCACTTCCCCAACAAATGGGAACTCTCCAGGAGTCCTGTAGCAGGCCAAGGTGGACAGCAGGGGTCTAATATCCATTTGAATGCAGATGTTAACATAATCATATCATCTCAATGGCTTGCTGGCCTCACCTTTCAACCAAAAATGCCATGCATCATTACTCATGGGCTATGGCTCTTAGCATAGACCTAGCCATTACCCTACCCTAAAATTAGCCCTAATTAGAACCCTAGCTCTTACATTACCCGTAGGACTAACCCTAGACATACACATAACACAAAATCTAGTACTAATCCAAGGCCTAAATCTACCATAAACCCTAAACCTAGTCCTAACCTTAAGCCTAACACTCAACTTAGACCTAAGCATAGCTCAAAGCCTAATCTTTGGCATAAACATGACCATAGCCTTATCCCTAACAATAACCCTAACCCTAGTCCTAACCCTAACCCTAGCCCTAACCCTAACCCTATACATTACCTTTATGATAACCCTATTCCTAATGCTAACCCTAGGCCTAACCCTAACCCTATTGCAAATCCTAAATCTCTCCATTACCCTAAACCTTCCCTGAACTCTAAACCTAACCCTATTCATTACCCTACACCTAACTCTAACCCTAATGTTCATTTGAGCCCTATCCCTAAATCTTAACCTAATACAAACAATAACCCTTATTCTCAACCTATAAATACCCCTAGCTCTAAAACTGACCATTACCCTAAACCTAACCCTTACACTAGACTAAGACATAGACCTAATCCTAAATTTCCTTTTAACTGTAACACTAGACCTGACATTATCCCTAGCTTAAATTCTAGAACTAACCCTACAACAAACACTAGGCCGAATCCTAGCCCTACACCTAGCCTTAATCATAACCCTAACCCTAACCCTAGCCCTAATCCTAATTCTAACATTCAATCTACCTCTAAACCTAGCTATAACACATCCCTTACCTAAACTTAACCCTAACACCAGCCCTAATGCTAGGCCTAAGCTGAACACTAATTCTAGTTCTAATCCTTGCCCTGATTTAGGCCTATCCCTAAAACTAACAATAACTGTAGCCCTAAGACTAATTCTAACTCTTGCCCTAGCCTTATCCCTAGTTCTATCCCTATCATTTACCATAATTCTAAACCTATCCATAACCCTTGCCCTATTTTTAAATGTAGCCATAACCCTAGATCTAACCCTAATTCCAAATCTTTTTTTTTTTTTTTTTTTTTTTTTTTTAAGTCCCGGCCATGACAGATATCTATTTATTTTATTCCATTAATTTCCAACATGAAGTTTAACATCTAAAAGCAAAACAAAACAAAGCAGAAATTTTATACATCTAGAAAATGTATAAACTGTGCCTGGAAAGACTATGCATACTTGCATGTTCTGAGCATAACAGATTTATAACCTGATCAAATTATAATTTAGACTAATAGAGCAGTCAGACCTGCAAATAATTTCCTTTTGTTTTAGTCAGCTTTGCATTGCTATGACAAAATACCTGAAATAAACACCTTAAAAGGGGAAAAATTATTTTGTCTCATGGTTTCAGAGGATTTAATTCATGGATGCTGAGCACCAATGCTTTTGAGACTGGTGAAATGGTACATTATGGTAGAAGCATGTAGAAGAGAAACATGGTATTCTCATGGCAGCCAGGAAGCAATGAGAAAGAAAAGAGGGTACCAGGGTCCCTATGTCCACTTCAAGGGCACAGTTTCAATGATCCAACTTCCTTCAACTAGGCCCAATTATTTTTTGGTTTTATTAGTATATTACAATTTTACGTAAATGTGGGGTAGGCCCCAAATATTAATGGTTCTACCACTTCTCAATAGTGTCATCAGCTGGGTACTAGCCTTTAACATACAGCCATCAAGGGTCATTTAAGATCCAAAATATAACACCTTTCCATGTAATAAAAAATACAAATTATTTTTTAACGAACTCCAAATCTTAACCTAAACCTAAGCCTAAGCCTAACACAAACACTAGCCCTAAACCTAAAACTAATCATATAACTAGCCCTAACCATAAACCAGGACTAAAAAAAACTGAGCAATAGGGGCTGAGGAAGTGGCTCAAGGGGTAGCACGTTTGCCTGTCATGTGCTGGGTTCGATCCTCAGAACCAATAAAAATAAAATTAAAAAAAAAATGTCGTGTCCAACAAAAACTAAAAAAAATAAATAAATAAATACATTTAAAAACTCTCTCTCTCTCTCTTTCTCTCAAAAAAAAAAAAAACTGAGCAATATTCCTAACCTTAAACCTTAAACCAAACACTAACACTACACCTAGACCTAATCCTAGCCCTAATTCTAGTCCTAATCATAACCATAAACTAACCCTGACCCTGAATCATATACTAACACTCACCCTAGGTCTAAAAACGACCCTAAACTTAAACAGAACCCTTAATGTAACCCTAGCCTGAATTCAAGTCATAATCCTAACCTTTAAACTAACCCCGACATTGACTCATATCCTAACAGTCACCCTAGCTCGAAACACTGCCCTCACCTTAAACTGAAACCTAACAGTAATCCTAGCACTTATTTGAGTCCTAAACCTAACCCTGAAACAAACACTGTGTCTGAATCATATCCTAATACTAACCCTGGCTATAAATATGACCCTAACATTAAACCTAACCCTAACACTAAACCTACCCTACCCTTAACCCTAATTATAACCCTAATTCTTATATTAGCCATTGTCATAATGGTAGCCTAACCCTAACACAAAAATTAGTCCTAATCTGAGCCCTAATCCTATATTTAACCTTAACCCTAACCCTAACTCTAGCCCTAACCCTAGCTCTAAGCATATCCCATATTCAAAGTGAAACCCTAACCCTAATGGTAACCCTAGACCTATCCCAAATCCTTAAGTTAACCAAAACCCTAACCCTATTAATAGTCATAACCCTACCCTCACTATAGCTCTAAACCTATCCCAAAACCTAATGTTAACTCTGACCATTATATTGACCCTAAACCTAACCCTAGACCAAACCCTAACACTAGCCCTAGACCTAAACCAAAACCTAAATCTAGCCTTATCTCCAGCCCTTGACCTAAACAAAAACCTATCCCTAGATTTAAAGTAACCCTTAACCTAACACAAACACTAACCCTACCCCTACACCTAAATCTAGTTCTAATTCTGGCTGTAACCCTAACTCTGACTCTAACCCAAAAACTGATCCTACCTTTAAGAGTAAACCTACCTCTAAACTTGATCCTAACCGAAAATCTAAGCCTAACACTAGACCTAGCCATAATCTTAACTCTAAAACTAGCCCTAATCATAACCCTAGGTCTTACATTACCCACATCCCTAACCCTAAACCTAAACCTAACACAAAACATAGAGCTAATCCTAGGCCTAAGTGTAACCATAAACCTAATCCTAAAATTAATCCTAGCACTAAACCTAGCTCTAAACCTACCCATTACCATAAATCTAATCATAAAACTGTTTATAACACTAGGCCTAACCCTAACCCTAAACCTAACTTGAAAACTAAACCTAGACCTAACCCTAAACCTCACACTTGCCATATACTTAATTCTAGCTAAAACCCTAACCATTACCACAAACCTAAACATAACACTAAACCTAAACCTAATCTAAAACTAACCATAACCCTATGCCTATGTCTAACCATATCCACTACTCTAACCCTAACCATACCCCTAATGATGATGCTATCCCAAATCCAACCCTAACCGTAACCATACTCTAATCTTATTCCTAGACCTAACTCTAAACCTAACCCTTGCCCTAGCCCTAACAATAGATCAAAACCTAACCCTTATGTTAAACATAATCCTAACACTAACCTTGTTATAACTCTAACCCTAGCCCTAATTGAAGACCTTTTCCTAAGCATAACCTTAGCCATAAACTTAGCTCTAACCCTATCCATTATCCTAACCATTACCCATACCCTAATGCTAACCCTAGGCCTAACAATAACCCTATTGCTAAACCTAACCCTATCAATTACTTTAAACCAAACCTGAACCCTAAACCAAAACCTATCATTACCCTAACCTTGAACCTAATGTTTATTTTGTCCCTAACCCTAAAGCCTAACCTCAACCAAACTCTAACCCTAATGCTAGGATTAGGACTAAGGTGAGGGATAGGTGTTCGTTAGGACTAGGGTTAGGGTTAGGGTTATTTTTAGGGCTAGGTTAAAGTCTAGGACTAGTGCTAGGTTATTTGTTGGGTTTAGGCCTAGGGTTAAGGCTGTGAGTAATGTAAGAGCTAGGGTTATGATTAGGGCTAGTTTTAGTGTTAGGGTTATGCCAAGGTCTAGTGTTAGGTTTAGATTTTCAGTTAGGGTCAGATTTAGAAGTAAGTTTACTGTTAAAGGCAGAATCAGTGTTTGGGTTAGAGTTCAAGTTAGGGTTACAGCCAGAATTAGGACTAGGTTTAGATCTAGGGGTAAGGTTAGTTTTTGTGTTAGGATAAGGGTTATTGTTATGCCTAGGACTAGGTTTTTGTTTAGGTATAGGGCTAGAGTTAAGGCTAGATTTAGGACTAGGTTTAGGTCCAGGGCTAGTGTAAGGTTTTAGTCTAGTGTTAGGGTCAGGTTGAGAACTAGGCTTTGTGTTAGTGTCAGTATACAGGTCAGGGTTAGTGTTCAGGTTTGAGATAGGATTAGAGCTAGAATGAGGGATAGGGTCAGGACTATTAAAATGGTTAGGATTTTTGTTAGCCTAAGGATTAGGGATAGGTGTAGGGTTCCCATTATGGTTAGGGTTATTCATAAGGTAAGGGATAAACTTAGAGCTAGGGTTAGGGCTAAGAGTTAGGGTTAGGGTTAAATCTAAGTTTAGGGCTTGGATTAGGGCTAGTTTTGTTTTAGAGTTAAGGATAATGTTACGGCAATGGCTAATGTAAGAACTAGGGTTAAAATGAGGGTTAGGTTTATGGTTAGGAATAGGGGTAGATCTATTGTTAGGGTTAGGATTAAGGTTAGGATGATATTCAGAGCTGGGGATAGTTTTAGGATTGAGTTAGGGTCAGGGTTAGGGTTAGGACTCAAATTAGGAACAGGTTTACTTTTAGGTTTCAGTTTAAGATTAGGAGGATGTTTAGAGCTAGGGTGAGTGTAAGGATATGAGTCAGGGTCAGGGTTAGATTTAAGGTTAGGGTTAGTACTTGAATTAAGGCTATGGTTAGTTCTAGGTGTAGTGTTATGGTTGGTTTAAATTAAGGTTAATGGTTAGGGCTATTTATCAGTTTGTTTTACTGCTAGGGTTAGGGTTAGGGCTAGTTTTATGATTAGTATTAGGATTAGGTTTAGTGTTATTGTGAGGCTTAGGCTTATGGTTAGGTCTAGGACTAAGAATTTGGCAAGGTTTAGGGCTAGGGTTAGGGTTATGGTAAGGGATAAATTTAGAACTAGTGATAGGGCAAGTGTGAGGATTATTGTTAGTCTTAGGGCTAAGGTTAGGGTTCGGGTTAGGGATAGGGCTAAATTAGGGTTAGAATTAGGTCCATGGTTAGTGTTCAGCTTAAGCATAGAATTAGAGTAAGATTTAGGATTTAGTTTAGGGTAAGGGATGGTGTTATAGCTAGGTTTAGAGGTATGGTGATGTTTAGAATAAGGGTTAGGATTAGGGTTATGATTAAGGCTAGGTTTGGGACTATGATGAGGGCTAGGGTTTGTTTTAGGGTTAGGGCTAGGATTAGGAGTATGGCTAATTTCAAGTATAGAATTATGTTTAAAGATAATTTTAGGGCTAGGATTATGGGTATGTCTAGTGTAAGATTTAGGTTTAGGATTAGGTTCAGGTTTAGGGCTAGGAGTATTATTAAGTTGAAGGTCTAGGTTAGGGTTTGTGATAGCTTAAGGCTTAAAGTTAGGAATCGAATTAGCATTAGGGTAAGGGTTAGTGTAATGATAGGCTTACAATTAGGGTTCACGTTAGGTTTAGGCAAATGGATAGGGACAGGATTAGAGATAGGGTTAAGTTTAGCCCTAGGGTTAGCATTAGGGTTAGGGATATTGTTATGGTAATATATAGGGTTAGGGCTAGGTTTATGGTTATGATTAGGGCTAGGGCTAGGGCTAGGTTTAGGCTTAGGTTTAGGGTGAAAGCTCAGTTTAGGGCTCTGATTAGGACTAGGATTTTGGTTAAGTTAGTGCTAGGGTTAGGATTATGGCTAATGTAAGTACAAGGCTTATGATTAGGGCTAATTTTAGGGTTAAGATTAGGGCTAGGTTTAGTGTTAGGGTTAGTGTTAGGATTAGGGTGATGTTTAGAGCCAGTGTTAATGTCAGAGTCACTGTCAGGGTTATTTTTAGGGTATGTCTTAAAATTTGAATTATGGTTACGGTTAGGGGTAGGTGTATAGTAGGGTTTGGTATAGTTTAAGGTTTAGGGGTAGAACTTATGGCTCGGTTTTGTTTTAGGGCTAGGGCTAGGTTTAGGGCTAGATTTAGGATTAGTGTTAGGGTTAGGGCTAGTGTTAGGGTAAGACTTAGGCTTCGTTTTAGGGTTAGATTTACAGATAGATTATAATCTAAGGTCATTGCTTGGTCTATAGATATAGCAAGGTTTAGGACTAAACTTAGGGCTAGGGTCAGGGTTATGGTAAGGATACAGTTAGAACTAGTGATAGGGTTAGTGTGAGAGTTAGATTTATTCTTAGGTCTATGGTTAGTGTAAGGTTTAGGGATAGGGTGAAATTAGTGCTAAGATTAAGGCTATGGGTAGTATTGGGATTAGAGCTAGGGTTAGGGTTAGGCATAGAATTTATCTAGGTTTAAGGCTGGGATAAGGGCTGGTGGTTTTGTTAGGGTTAGGGCTCGTATGAGGGCTAGGGCTAATGTCAGGTGTGGGGTTACAGTTGAGGAGAGGACAGTTTTAGGACTAGATTTATGGCTAAGTCTAGTGTAAGGGTAGGTTTAGGGTTAAGTGTCAGGTTAGAGCTAGGGGAATTATTAGGGTCAGGGTAATGGTTAGGGTTTGCTTTGGGTTTGAATTTAGGATTATGGCTCAAATTAGCATTAGGGTTAATGTTAAATCTTATTCTTACATTATAACTAGCCAAAACCTAACTCTAAAACTATCCATAACCATAAACTTAGAACTGATATTAGCCCTAGATATAATCTTAGCCCTAAGCCTAACACAAGTACTAGCCAATATTAGCCCTAAACATATCTTTAATCATAACCCTAACCTTAAACCTAGGCCTAATGAAAATCAACCCTATCCATAACTTAGCCCTATCCCTAACCCTAACCCTAACCCTAGCCCTAAAATTAAGTCTAACTATCTCCCTATCCCTAAAACTAGTTCTAGCCCTATCCCTTACTGAAACCCTAAACCTAGCCCAAACCCTGGCCTAAACCTAGCCATTTCCTTAGCCCGAGCTCTAACCCTAAATCTAAACCTCACTCTAAATCTAACCCTAATTCAAAGCCTAAGCCTGAAGCTAACCGTAACCCTAATCCTAACCCTAATGCTACTCTTAAAACTAGCCCTAACTCTAGCCCTGGCTCTAATAAAAAACTGAACCATAGCCCTAATGCTAACCCTTAACCTAAACGGAACTTTAACCCTACACCTAGGCCTAACCCTAGACCTAATTTGAGTTTTAATCAGAAACCTAGAACTAACGCTAACCCTGATTCTGACACTAACAGTAACGCTTTAAACATCACACTAAATATAACCCTAAACATAACACTAGACCTAACCCTAATCCTAACCCTAAAACTAGCCCTAATTTTAACCCTAGTACTTAAATTAGTCATAACCCTAACCCTAGCCTAACTTAACCCAAAACCTAGCCTAATCTGAGCCTTTACCTGAGCTTTAACCCTAACCCTATTCTTAACCCTTAACCTAGCACTAATAATAACCATAACCTTAGCTCTAACCCTATCCATTACCCTAACAATAATCCTAACCCTAATGTTAACCCTAGGCCTAAACCTTACCATATCTCTAATCCTAACACTATACATTACACTAAATCTAACTTGAAACCTAAACCTAACTATATCATTACCCTAATCCTAATCCTATGCTAATTCAAGCCCTAAATTTAAACCTTAACCTATCCCAAACACTAATCACAACCCTGACCCAAACAATACCCTTAGCTCTAAACTTGACCTTAACCATAAACCTAACCATTACACTAGATGTAGCCATAAACCTAACCCTAAAACTATCTTTAACTCTAAAGCTGGACCTGAAATTTGCCATAGCCTTAATCCTAGCCCTAAACCTAGCCTTAATTCTAACCCAAACTATAATTCCAGGTTTAACCCTAATTCTAACCCTTGCTCTAGCCCTAAACCTAGCTATAACCCCATCCCTTTCCCTAAAACTAAACCATAACCCTGCATCTAACCATAATCTTAAACCTAACCATAACCCTTGTCCTAACCCTAGGCCTAACACTAACACTAAGCCTAGCGCTAATGCTAATTTAGTCCTATCCTAACCCTAAACTTAGCCTTAAGACTAACTCTATTTCTTGCCGTAGATGTATCCCTAGTTCTATCTTTATCCGTAGCCCAATCCTAGATCTAAACCTAAGTATAAATTTAAACCTAACTCTAAAATTAGCCATAACCATGTTCCTAAACCAAACCCTAACACTAGTCCTAAAAATAATGCTAAACGTAAAACTTGCCTTACCCCTAGCCCTAGCCATAAAAAAAAAACAAGCCATATCCCTAACCCTAACTCTTAACTTAAACAAAACCATAAACCTACACCCTAACTCTAAAAATAACCCTGACCCTGACGGTCATCCTAACACTAATCTTAGCTCTAAACATCACCCTATCCTTAAATTAACCCTATCATTAGACTTAGCCTTAACCCTAACTCTAAAACTAACCCTAATAGGAACCCTAGTTCATATATTAGTCATTTTCATAACCCTAGCCTTAACACTAACACAAATCCTACCCCTAATTCTACTCCTAACCCTAGCTTAACCCTAATCTTAAACGTAACACTAGCCCTCACACTAACCCTAACCCTAGCCCTAACCCCAGCTCTAACCCTATCTTTTACCCTAAGCCAAACGCTAAGCCAAATGCTAATCCTAATCCTAACCCTAATCTTTAGACTAACTTAAACACTAACAGTATTACTAGTCCTAACCCTATCCCTCATTCTAGTTCTAACCCTAACCCTGACCCTTATTCTGATCCTAACAGTAACCCTAGGTCTAAACCTGACCCTAACCCTAAAGCAAACCCTACACTAGCCCTACCAGTAACCCTATACCTACACCTAACCCTAACAATAGATCTAGATCCAAAACTAATCCAAAATATAGCTATAATTCTAGCCCTAGACGTAAACAAAATCCTAGATCTAGCCCTAACAATAACCCTTAACCTAAACTAAACACTTACTCTACCCCTAGACCTAACACTAGTCCTAATTCTGGCTTTAACCCTAACCCTAATCCTTTCTGTAACACTGACTCTGACCCTCACATTAACCTATCTCTAATCCTGACCCTAACCCAAAACCTAATCCTAAAACTAGACCTAGCCATAACCCTAACCCTAATATTAGCCCTAAACATAATCCTATCCCTAACTCTATTTTAACCCTAATCTTACCCCTAACAATAGCCCTAAACTTAACCATAGTCCAAACCCTAGCCCTAAACCTAACACAAAATCTAGACAGAAGGCTAGGCCTAAACATAGCCCTTAGCATAACACTAACCCTAAACCTATCCCTAAATCAAACATTATCCATTACCCTAAACCTAAACCTCACTCTAATGAAAACTCTAGCCATAACCCAAACCCTATACCAAATCCTAAACATAAACATAACCCTAGATCTAAACATAAACCTAACCCTTGCCATAGCCCTAACCCTAACTCAAACACTAACTCTTACCCTAACATAACCATAACCCTAGCACTAAACCTAACACTTACTGTAAACCAAACCCTAGCCCTATTCCTAAACCTAACTCTAATCCCAGACTTAATCTAAACCATAACCTAGCCCTAACCCTAGCTCTAAATCTTCCATTACACTAAATATAAACCTAACCTAATGCTAACCTTAACCCTATTGCTAAACCTAACCCATTCATTGCCCTAAATCTTAACTGAAACCTAAACCTAAACCTATCCATTACCCTAACCCTAAGCCTAAAGGTGACACTAATTTAAGTCCTAACCCTAAACTTTGACCTAAATCAAATCGTAACCTTGACCCTAACCCTAATAATACCCCTAAATCTAATCCTGACCCTTACCTTAAGCAGAGCTCTGATACTAGACCTAGCCATAACCTAACCCTAAAACTATCCTTAACCATAAGCCTAGATCTGACATTAGCCCTAGCACTAATTCTAGCCCTGAGCATAACAGAAACCCTAGCCCTAAACCTAGCCTTAATCCTAACCCAAACACCAACACTATCCCTAATCTTAATTCTAACCCTCACCCTAGCCCTAAAGCTAGCTATACCCCACCCATTCCCCTAAACTTTATCCTAACCCCAATGCTAATCCTAATCATAGCCCTACCCCTAGACCTAACCCTAACACTAACCCTATCCCTTATCCTAGCCCTAATTTAGCTTTAACCCTAACCCTAACCCTAAGCCTCGTCCAAAATCTAAATCTAACTCTCGTCCTAGCCGTTTTCCTAGTTCTAACCCTATCCCTTACTGTAACACTAACCATAGCACTATCCCTAACCCTGGATTTAACCCTAACTCTAAATCTAACCCTAAACCTACGCCTAAACCTCACCCAAACACTAGCCCTAACCCTAACACTAATTCAAAAATCTAGCCCTGAACCTAGACCTAGCCCTAAAACAAAAGTGAGCAATACTCCTAAACCTAGCTCTAACCCATAGAAGTCAAGATAAAGTGAAACCTTAAAACACAAACTCTTCCTGACAGCAAACCTTGAACTGAGAAGGCCGAACCTCTGAAACATGGTAATGCTAGGTAAAAGATGAATCCTGACCAGTACCAAAAATTTTAACAAAACTAACTATAACCCAAACATTAGATCTATCCCTAGCCCTAACCCTAATCCTAAAACTAAGCCTTTCCTGTTTATAGAGCTTGAACAAAAATGTCCCAAACTTGGAGTGCCAAGTAGGGGAAGGTAACAGATGAATTCTGCCCAGTATCAAAAGAATTTGACCAAATAATTGGGGGAGGTGTTTGAGTACATGCTTATTTCCCCTATTTTCTCCTAAAGTGTTCTTTGATAAATTGTTTTTCATGCTTGAGCTTAAGGTACTTTCACAGGGAACAAACCAGAGCATGCCCACAGTGAAGTGATTGAGTGTGTGAAGTTTCATGCAGCTAGCACCAACCCTGTTTGATTTACAGCTCCATTGCCATTCACACCTATAGGCCATAATGTAGTGAAAACTAAAAATTCAAAAAATTCCTGAGACTGAACCATTGAACCTTGAAGTCCCAAACTTGGGGAGCATACTAAGATTGGTCAAGGATGAATCCTGTACAGTATCTCATTAATCTGACCAAAAAAAAAAAAAAAAAAAAAGCTTTTTCAGTACATGCATATTCTGCTTGCTCCTAAAACACTCAGAGATGAAGCTATTTCTTTCTACTTCATATAAGGGCTACTTCCACAGGAAACACCACATTATGTTCACTAAAATTGATGGAGTATGTGAGGTTTCAAGCAGCTATCTCAAACCCTGTTCGATTTCCATCTTCATTTCAATTCACCCCTATATGGAAAAATGAAGAGAAACATAAAAATTGAAACTGTTACTGAAAGCAAACTCTTTATGTAGGAGGCCAAATATTTGGAGTATAGTCAAAATAGGAAAAAGATTAATCCTGCATAATATCATAAATATTTGAAAACAAAACTATCTCTTGCCTTAACACTAGTTCTAATCCTAGTACGAATACTAACCCTAACATGAACCATAACCTGTTTAGAGTCCCTTTGATCCTAGAAGTCCCACACTTGGGGAGCCAAGTTGGGTAGGCTAACAGATGAATCATTCACACTATCAAAGAAATCTTACCAAATAATTGGGGAGGTAGTTAAGTACATGCATATTTCCCTATTTTCTCCGAAAGTGCTCTCACATAAAGTTGCTTTGCATGCCTCAGCTCAGGACTACTTTTATAAGGAATAAACCAGAGAATGTCCATAGAAAACTGATTAAGTGTGTGAGGTTTGAAGTATCTAGCACCAACCCTGCTGGATTTTCAGCTCCATTTCCATTTACATGCATAGGTCAAAATGAAATGAAAACTTAAAATGCAACTGTTCCAGAGAGCAAACACTTGACCCAAGAGGCCCAAACCTAGAGAATATAGTAAGGCTAGATAAAAGCTGAATCCTGCCCAGTATCAAAGAAATTTGAACAAAACTATATCTAACAAACACTAGCTGTAACCCTAGCCCTGAATTAATACTAAATCTAACCTAACTTGTATAGAGAACCTTTGATCATAGTCATCCCCAAATAAGGGAGCTCAGTGGGACAAGCTAACAGATGAATCCTGTGCAGTATCAAAGAAATCTGAACAAATAATGGGGGGAGGTATTTCAGTACGTGCATATTTCCCTGTTTTCTCCTAATGTGCTCTGGATAAATTATTTTTTCATGTTTCAATTTATGGTACTTTCACAAGGAACAGCCAGAGAGTGCCCACAGAGAAGTGATTGATTGTGTAAAGTTTCAAGCTGCTAGTACTAACACTGTTTGATTTCCAGCTCCATTTTCATTCACATCCATAGGCCATAATAAAGTGAAACCTAAAAATTCAAACTGTTCCTGACAGTGAACTGGCAAACCTTGAGAACCCAAACTTGGGGATCCTACTAAGTCTAGGAAAAGGATGAATCCTGTATAGTATCAAAGTAATCCATGCAAAAATAATTGAAACTTGCTCCTAAAGTGCTCCCAGATAAAACTGTTTCTTTCTACTTCAGCTTTGGGCTACTACCACAAGAAAGAAATGAGAGAATGTGCACTGAGACTGATTAAGTGTGTGAAGTTTCATGCAGCTAGCACAATCCCTGTTTGAGTCCAGTTCCATTTCCATTCACCCCTCTAGGGCAAAATGAAGTGAAACATGAAAATTAACACTGCTCCTGAGAGCAAACCTTTTCAACTAGGAGGCTCAGACATGGGGAGTATACTAAGAATAGGAAAAAAGATAAATCCAACCCAGTATCAAAAAAGTTGAAGAAAACTAACTCTAACCCTAACACTACTTCTAACACTTGCCCTAACTCTAACCATAACACTAAGCTTAACCTGTTAACAGAACCTTTGATCATTAAAGTTTTTAATTTGGGGAGACTAGTGGGGAAAGCTTACAGATGAATCCTGCACAGTATCAAAGAAATCTGACCAAATAATTGGGGGGAGGTATTTCAGTACATGCATATTGCCCTGTTTTCTCCTAAAGTGCTCTTGGATAAATTTATTTGCATGATTCAGCTTATGGCTACTTTCATAAGAAAGAAAGCGGAGAGTCCCCCCAGACAACTAATTGAGTATATGAAGTTTCAACCAGCTAGCCCCAACCTTCTGATTTCCAGCTCCATTTGCATTTACCCATATAGGTCAAAATGAAATGAGACATTGTAAACAAACTATTCCTAGCAGTGAACCATTGAACTGAGAAGGCCCAAAACTGGGGAACACAGTAATGCTAGGTAAAAGATGAACTTCCCAGTATAAAAGAAATTTGAACAAAATAAACTCTAACCCCAACACTAGCTCTAAAGGTAGCTCTAACCCTAACCATAACACTAACCCTTACCTGTTCAGAAAACCATTGATCCTAGAAGTGCCAACACTGGGGAGCTTAGTGGAGCAAGCTAAAAATGAATACTGCATAGTATCAAATAAATTTGATCAAATTATTGGGAGACCTATTTCAGTACATACATGTTTCTGTTTTCTCCTTAAGGGCTCTTGGATACAGTTGCTTTTGCATGCTTCATCTTTGGCCTACTTTCAAAAGAAAGAAACCAGAGCGTGCCCACTGAGAATTGATTGTGTGAAGTTTCAAGAACGTCCTGCCAACCCTGCTTGATTTCCAGCTCAATTTTCATTCATATCAAGAAGCCATAATGAAGGGATAACTTAAAATACAAACTGTTCCTTACAGCAAACCATTGAACCGAGAAGTCCCAAACCTGTGTTGCATAGTAAGGCTAAGTAAAAGATGAAACCTGCCCAGTATCATAGAAATTTGAAGAAAACTAGTGCTGCATGGGTGATCTTGGTGCAGATAGAAGGCTGGGCTGCACAGTTGCTCTCGGTGCAGACAGCAGTCTCAGCCTCATGGGTGCTCTCTGAGCAGACAGAGGGCAGCACAGAATACTGAGGCTTTGCTTTCGGGTCACCAGACTGATCTCTGGACAAAGCACAAGGTCACTTCAGAACCACCCACCTCACCAAACACCATACATGGGTAATATATGGAATCCATCTTGCCCTCTATCAGTGGTCGTGGCTACCAGGTTTGTTCTACAGCTTATCAGGTACCTTGTTTCCAACTCCCCTAACTCCAGCTGTGATAACTCAAGATTTTTCTCACCAGCTTTTGGGGTGGGGTGTAGCTATCAATGTGGATCAGCAACTGTACAGGAACCTGGTTTCCAATTCAGAGACTAAGAGTAGGAAGGCTCCAGGTAGAAGCCCAAGCCCTCTTACCCTGGCTACCTCCACCACACTGAGAACAGAAATTCAAGCTAGGAATATAAAACTCTACCTACTGCAAGAAAAGAAAAGAGAGTTTTGAGAGAATTTTTTTTCTTTCTTACTTTTTTTTTTCTTTCTCTTATCACCCATTCTCCTCTACCCTTCCCTCTTTGGTCCTCACAACCTCAACATATGTGAAACCAAGAACTTTCAATGAAATTGGACTTTAAGAACTGAATCACCATAATAGTATAATATAGAGAAATATCATAGGCCCCACCTCATCACCCCTTTATTTGCTCTTATTTTTTCTCGCTCTCTTTCTTTCTTTCCTTGTTTTTATCCTTCTTTTTTCTTTCTCTTTCTATCCCAAATTCAGCCTCTTAACTTTTACTATTTATACATAGGGTAATTTTATGAATAAAAATAAAGAGTTTGAATTTATACATTCTTCAATAAATTACCCCTGTTATTCATTAGAGTACTCCTCCAAAGGTTCTATGATAGATTAATCTCATACCCTCACTCCTTTCCCCCTTAACATAGAATCCTACCCCTGACCCTCAGTTCTCTATACACCACCAGAAATGGTATGCCTTTTATGAAACTAATGACTGTATTCTAAATAAGAATTGAAGCCAACATCTGTAGACACAGAGTCTAAATATAAATGTATTTATAATGGTTAGGATTAGGCTTCTGGTTAGGGTTAGATTTAGAGTTAGGTTTTGATCTATGGTTAGGGCTAGGGCTAAGCATAGGGCAAGGGTTAGGACTAGGGTTTGGGTTAGGTTTAGGATTATAGTAAGGGGTAGGCTTAGAACTAGTGATAGGGCTAGTATGAGAGTCAGAGTCAGTATTAGGGCTAGAGTTAAGATTAGGGTTAGGGTCAGGGATAGGGCTAAATTAGGGCTAGCTTTAGTGTTAGTTCTATGCCTGGGGTTAGGGTTACAGTTAGGGTTACATTTAGAGTAAGAGATTGGGTTGTAGCTAATTTGAGGGCTAGGGCAAGTGTTGGTATTAGGGTTAGGCTAGGGTTAGGGTTAGGGTTATGATTAAAGCTACGTTTAAGGCTAGGATGAGGGCTAATATTTGTGTTAGGGTTAGGTCTAATATTAGGGTTATGGCCAATGTCAGGTCTAGAGTACACTTAGGGATAGATTTATTGTTAGGCTTATGGCTTGGTCCAGTATAGGGGTTAGGTTTATAGATAGCGTCAGTTTTAGAGCTAGGGTTATTATTAGGGTCAGGATAAAGGTGAGAGTTTTGGTTAGGTTAGGGTTTAGGTTTAGTGCTTGAATTATCATTAGGTTTAGTGTTAAGGTAATGAAAGGGTTAGTTTTAGGGTTTAGGTGTGGTTCAGTGTAATGGATAGGGTTAGGCTTAGGCCTACGGTTAGCAAAAGTGTTGGGTTATCATTAGGGAAATAGATAGGGTTACACCTAAGATTAGGGGTAGTATTATGTATCAAATTAGGGCTTTTGTTTGGATTAGGGTTAGGTTTATGTTTAGGGTTAAAGCTAGGTTGTGGTGCTGGGGATGTGACTCAAGAAGTAGTGTGCTCACCTGGTATGCACAGGGCACTGGGTTCAATCCTCAGCACAACATACCCCCCCCCAAAAAATAAATAAATAAATAAATAAAGATGTTGTGTCTACCAAAAACTTTAAAAAAATATTTAAAAATGCTAGGTTAAGAACTTGGCTTATGTACAAAGTAGCATTATGATTAGAGCTAGTGATAGGGTAAGGGTTAGGGCTAGGTCTAGTATTAGGGTTATGTTTACAGTTATGATGATGTTTAGAGCTAGGTTTAATATTAGGGTCAGAGTCAGAGTCCAGATTAGTTTTCAGGTTAGGGTTAGGACTAGAATTAGAGATAGGATTAGGGCTAGGTGTAGGGTTAGGGTTTTGTTTAGGTTAAGTATTAGGGTTATGATTATGATTAGGTTGTGTTTTAGTGCTAAGGGTAGAGTTAGGGCTTGTTATAGGATTAATGTTAGGATTAGGGCTAGAGTTAGTGTGAGTTTTATGCTTAGGTTTAGGGTTAGATTTAGAGTTAGGTTTAGATCTAGGCTTTGAGCTAGGGCTAAGAATAGGGCTACGATTAGGGCTAAGTTTAGGGCTAGGTGATGGTAAGGGATAGGGTTAGAACCAGATATATGGCTAGGGTGAGAATTTGAGTTTGTGTTAGGGCTAGGGTTAGGATTGGTTTCGGGATAGGGCTAAATTAGGTCTGGGATTAGGAGTAGGGTTAGTGTTAGTGTTAGGCCTAGGTTTAGGGCTAGAGTTAGTGTTAGTGTTTGGGCTTGGGTTAGGTTGAGGTTAAGGGATGAGATTATAGCTTCTTTTAGGACTAGGGTGATGATTAGAATTAGGATTATGGTTAGGGTTACATTTATGATTAAGGCGAGGATTATGGCTAGGATGTGGGCTAAGGTTTGTGTTAGGATTAGGACTAGGATTAGAGCTAATGTCAGGGTGAGGGTTACAGTTAGGAAAAGTTTTAGGGTTAGGTTTATAGCTAGGTCTATTGTAAGAGACAGGTTTCTTTTTAGGGTCAGGGTTAGATTTATGGGCATTATTAGGGTCAGGGTCAGCGTATGGTTTTTATTAGGTTAAGGATTAAGGTTAAGGCTCGAGTTATCATTAGAGTTAGGGATAGGTTAATGATAGTTTTAGGTTTAGAGTTCAGGTTAGTTGCAGGGTAATTGATAGGGTTAGGGTTACGGATAAGATTAGGGTTTGGCCTAGGGTTATTGGAAGAGTTAGGATTACAATTAGGGTAATGATAGGGTTAGAGTTAGTGATAGGTATAGTGTTATGCTTAGGATTAGGTCTAGTGTTAGGCTTAGGTTTAGGGATAGGGCTAAGGTTAGGGTTATGGGTAGCTTTAGGTTTAAAGCTATGGTAGAGCTTGGGTTAGGACTAGGTTTTGCGATAGGTTAGGGCTATGGCAAATTTAAGAACTTTGTTATGATTAGGGCTACTTTTAGGGTTAATGTTAGAGCTAAATATAGTTTAGGGTTAGGTTTAGGGTTAGGGTGATGTTTAGAGCTAGGGTTAGTGTTAATGTCAGGGTCAGTGTTCAGTTAGGGTTATGGTTAATGTGAAAGCCAGAATTAGGCCTAGGGTTAAGTCTAGGGGAAGGGTTAGTGTTTGGCTATAGGTTAAGTGTTATTGTTAGGGATATGGCTAGGCTTTCTTTTGGTCTATGGCTAGAGTTATGGATAGATTAGGATTAGATTTAGGACTAGGGCTAGTGTTTGGGTTAGGTTTAAGTATAAGTTTACCAGTAGGGCTAGTGTTAGTTTTCGGTTTAGTGTTAGGTTCAGGCTTAGACCTATGATTATTTTTAGGGTCAGAATATGGGTCAGGGTTAGGGTTAGGGTTTGGGTTATGGTTAGAGCTAGAATGAGGACGAGGGTTAGGACTAGTAATAGAGTTAGGGTTTGGGTTAGTTTAAGGAATAGTTTTAGGATTAAGATTAGCATTAGGTTTAAGGTTTGGCATAGGGTAAGGGATAGGGTTAGAGCTAGGTTTAGGGCTAGGGTTAGGGTTAAAACTAGGTTTAGGGCTAGTTTTGGGGTTAGGGTTATTGCTAGGTTTAGAGCAATGGCTAATGTAAGAACTAGGGTTTTTAGGGTTAGTTTTTGGGTTATGGTTAGGGGTTAAACATCTAGTGTTAGTATTAGGTTTAAGGTTAAGGTGAAATTTAGAGCTACTGTTAGTGTTAGGTTAATAGTCAGGGTCAGGTTTAGTTTTAGGGTTAGGATTAGTACTCAGATTAAGGCTAGGTTTATTTTAAGGATTTGGTTTAAGTTTAGGGTGGTGTTTTGAGTTAGGGTGAGTGTTAGGATATGAATCAGAGTTAGGGTTTGTATTAAGGTTAAGGTTAGGACTCGAATTAGGGCTCGGGTTAGGTCTAAGTGTAGTGTTAAGGTTTTGTTTAAGTTAAGGTTTAGTATTAGGGCTATTGCTCAGTTTTGTTTTACTGCAAGGCTTAGGGTTAGGGCTAGTTGTATGATTAGTGTTAGGGCTAGGACTATTGTTAATGTTAGGCTTAGGCTTAGGCTTAGGGATAATTTAGAGTTAGGGTTAGATCTAGGGTTATGACTAGGAATACGGATTAGGCAAGAGTCATGACTAGGTTTAGGGCTTGGGTTAGGGCTAGGGTTAGGATTATGGTAATGGATAGAGTTACAAGTAGGAATAGTTCTAGTGTGATATTTAGAGTTAGTTTTAGTGCTAGGGTTATGGTTAGGGTTAGGGTAAAGAATACAGTTAAATTAGGACTAGAAATAGGGCCAGGGTTAGTGTTCACCTTAGGCCTAGCGTTAGGGTTAGGTTTAGGATTAAGTTTAGGGTAATGAATGGCATTATAAGTAGCTTTAGAGAAAGGGTGAGGGTTAGAATTAGGTTGAGGGTAATGGTTATGGTTAGCGTTATGTTTAAGGCTGGGTTTGGGGCTAGGATGAGGGCTACATTTGGTTTTAGGGTTTGGGCTAGGATTAGGGCTAGGGTTATGATTAAAGATTGTTATAGGGTTAGGTTTATGGCTACATGTAATGTAAAGGTTAGGTTTAGAGTTAGGGTCAGGTTTAGAGCTAGGGGTATTATTAGGGTAAAGGTCTGGTTTAGAAGCTTGTGATAGGTTAAGGTTTAAAGTTAGGGCTCAATAAGCTTTATGGTTAGTGTTATTGTAATGATATGTTGAGAATTACGGTTTACATTTGGGTTAGAATAATGCATAGGTTTAGGATTTGGGATAGGTGTAGGTTTAGGTCTGGGGTTATGGTTTCAGTAAAGGATAGGGTTAGAGTTAGGGTTATGATTAGGGTTATGGTTTTGATTAGGGCTATGGTTAGGGTTAGCGTTAGGGTTATAACTCAATTTAGGGATTGGATTAGGGGTATGTTTTGGGTTAAGTTAGTGCTAAGGTTAGGAGTAAGGCTAATTTAAGTACCAGGGTTACAATTAGGGCTAAATTTAGGGTTTAGGTTAGTGGTAGATCTAGTTTTAGTTTTAGGGTTAGTGTTAGGGTGATGTTTAGATTAGGGTTAGTATTATGGTCAGAGTCCAGGTCAATGTTAGTTCTAGTTTTCAAATTAAAATTAGAATTGGAGCTAAGTTTAGGGTTAGGGTTAGGGTTTGGTTTAGGTTAAGGGTTATGGTTAGGGCTATGGCTTGGTTTTATTTTAGGGCTATGATTAAAATTAGATTTTGACTTAGGGTGAAGGTTAGGGTTAGGCTTAGGATTAGGGTTTGATTTAGAGTTAAAATTACATCTAGGTTTGGGCTAGAGCTAATGATAGGCCTAGGGTTAGGGTTCTCGTAAGGGATAGGGTTAGAACTAGGGATGGGGTAGGTTGAGAGTTAGAGTCAGTATTAGGGCTAGGGTTAGGGCTAGGATTAGGAATAAGACTAAATTAGGGCTAAGATTAGAGTTAGGGTTAGTTTTCTGGTTAGGCCTAAGGTTAGGTTTAGGGTTAGGATTAAGGCTAGGTTTAGGGCTAGGATAAGGGCTTGGGTTTTTGAGGTTTAAGGGCTAGGATTAGGGCTATGGCTAATGTCAGGTCTAGGCTTATGTTTGGGGATAGTTTTAGGATTAGGGTTTTAGGATTAGGGTTTGGTTTATGGTAAGGGTCAGCTTCAGAACTAGGAGATTTATTAGGGTCAGAGTCAGTGTTAGAGTTTGGTTGAGGTTAGATTTTAGGGTTGTGGCTTGAATTAGCATTAGGGTGTTAATTAGGGTAATGATAGGGTTTTGTTTAAAGTTTACATTTGGTTTAAAGTAATTGATACTCTTAGGGTTAGTGATAGGGTTAAGTTTAGGCCTAGGGTTCACATTAGGGTAAGGGTTATGGTTAGTATAATGGATAGGATTAGAGGTAAGTTTAGGGCTACGTTTATGGTTAGGAATAAGTCCTGAATTAGGGCTAGGGTTATGGTTAAAACTATGATTAGGCTTAGGGTTATGTTTAGCGTAAAGGTTAGGTTTTGGGTTAGGGTTAGGGCTAGGGTGAGGGTTACTTCTAGGGATAAGATTATAGTGCTCATAGGGTTAGGGTTCGGATTAGGGCTAGGGACTTCATTAGGGATAAAGTTAGGGTTAGAGTAATGTATATGATTAGATATAGATTTAGGGCTATGTTTAACATTAGATTAAGATTTAGGTTTAAAGTGAGGGCTGTGGTTATGTTTAGGTTTATAGTAAGTGTTAGGGTTTGGGCAAGGGTTAGGTCTATAGCAAGTGTGAGGTTTAAGGTTAGGTCTAGGGTTAGTTTTCCATTTAGTTTTAGGTTTAGGGTTAAGCCTAGGATTATCAATAAGATTAGGTTAGGATTTAGAGTAATTTGTAGGTTTAGAGCTAGGTTTAGGGCTAGGGTTATTTTAGGATTAGAGCTAGGGTTAGGGTTACATTGAGGGTTAGGGCCAGGGCAAGGGTTAGGGTTACAGTCAAGGTTAGGGTAGGGTTAGGGCTAGAGTTAGTATTAGTTTTAGAGTTATGGTTAGTGTAATGGATAGAGTTAGACCTAGGGTTTTTGATATGGTTATGTTTAGTATTAGGGCTAGGATTAGGGTCAGTTTCTAGGTTGAGGGTTAGGGTTAGGTTTAGGGCTAGGTTTAGGGTTACATTTATTCTTAGGGTTAGGTTTAGTGCTATAGTTTTGGCTAGGTTTTGTGTGAGGTTTAGGGCTAGTGTTAGGTATATGGGTAATGTAAAAGCTAGAGTTATGGTTATGGCTAGATTTAGAGTTCTTCTAGTGTTAGGGTTAGTTTTTGTGTTAGAATAAGTTTTATAGCTAGGGTTTTTGTTAGGGTAAGTGTCAGGGTTCAGGTTAGGATTATGTTTAGGTTTAGGCCCATAATGAGGACTAGGTTTAGGTCTAGGGGTAGAGTTAGTGTTTGGTTTATGTTAAAGGTTATTGCTAGGGCAAAGGCTAGGGTTATCCTATATTTAGGATTAGGATTAGGTCTAGGGCTACTGTTAGTGTTAGTTTTAGTTATAGGGTTACCGGTAGAGATAGGGTTAGGTTTCGGATAAGGGTTAGGGTCAGGTTTAAACCTAGGTTTATTGTTAGGGTCAGAATAAGTGTAAGAGTTAGGGTTAGGGTTTGGGTTAAGTTTAGAGCTAGAATGAGGGCTGGGGTTAGGACTAGTAATAGAGTCAGGGTTTAGGGTAGGCATAGAATTAGGGTTAGGACTAGGGTAGCAATAGGGTTAGGGTTTGACTAAGTGTAAGAAATAGGGTTAGAGCTAGGGTTAAGAATAGGGATAGGGTTAGGGTTAAGCCCAGGGTTAGGGTTAGGTTAAAACTAGGGTTAGGGCTTGGATTAAGGCTAGGTTTTGTGTTAGGTTTAGGGCTATGCCTAATGTAAGAACTGGCATTATGATTAGGGCTAGTTTTATGGTTAGTTTTAGGGCAAGATCTAGTGTAATGATTAGGTTTAGAGATAGGGTGATGTGTAGAGCTAGGGTTAGTGTTAGAGTTAGAGTCAGGGTTAGTATTAGGACTCAAATTAGTTATAGGGTTAGGGTTAGGTGTAGAGTTAGGGTTTGATTTAGATTAAGGGTTAGGGTCAGTGCTATGGTTTGGTTTTACTTGAGGGCTAGAGCTAGGGTTAGGGCTAGTTTTCAAATTATCATTAGGATAGAGCTAGTGTTAGGGTGTGGTTTAGGCTTATGGCTAAGGTTAGATTTAGAGTTAGGTTAGATCTTGGTTTAGGGCTATAGTGAAGGTTAGGGCTAGGGATAGGGCTAGGGTTAGGGATAGGGTTTGATTTATCATAAGGAATAGGTTTATAACTAGGGATAAGGCAAGTGTAAAAGTTAGAATTAGTCTTAGGGTTAGATTTAGTGTTAGAATTATAGCTGAATTAGGGCTAGGATTAGAGCTAGGGTTAGTATTAAGGCTGAGCCTAGGTTTATGTCTAGGGTTATGGTCATGGTGATTAGGTATGATGTTATAGCTAACTTTAGAACTAGGGCGATTGTTAGAATTAGGATTAGGTCGATGGTTAGGGTTAGGATTAGGATTAAGGCTAAGATTAGGGCTAGAGTTTGTTTTAGGGTTAGGGCTTCATAAGGGCTAGGGATAATGCCAGGTCCAGGGTTATGTTTAGAGATAGTTTTAGGATTAAGATTATTAGGGTTATGATTAGGTTTATGGATATGGTTAGGTTTAAGGTTCAGGGTAGGTTTATGGTAATGTATAGGGTTAGGGTTAGGAATAGGCTTAGGGTTATTCTAGGGTTAGCATTAGGGTTAGCATTAGGATTAGGGTAATGTTTAGGGTACAGCTAGGGTTATGCTAGGTATATGGTTGGGATTAATGCTAGGGTTAGGGTTAGGTTTTGGGTTATTTCAAGGGTTAGTGTTAGGTTTAGATTTACGGTAATGTTAGGGCTAGAATTAGGGTTATGTTTAGGGTAAAATGTAGTGTTAGGGCTCTGATTGGGGATAGGTTTGGGGTTAGGTTAGGGCTAGGTTTAGGGCTACAGCTAATGTAAGAACTAGGATTAGGATTAGAACTAGTTTGGGGGTTAGACTTAAGGCTAGGTCTTGAGTTATGTTTAGGTTTAGGTTTTGAGTAATGTTTAGAGCTATGGTTTGTGTTAAGGTCATAGTCAGGGTCAGGGTTTCTTTTAGGGTTAGGGATAGGACTCGAATTAGAGTTAGGTTTAGGAATGGGTGTAGGCTTAGGGTTTGATTTATGTTAAAGTTTAGGTTTAGGGATATTGCTCGGTTGTTTTGTAGAGCTAGGTCTAAGTTAGGGCTAGTGTTAGGATTGGAATTAGTGTTATGGCTTGTGTTAGTGAGAGGTTTAACTTGGGTTAGAGTTAGATTTAGAGTTACGGTTAGATATAGGATTAGGGCTAGGGCTAGCATTTGAGCTAATGTAAAGGCAAGTGATAGAGTTATGGTAAGGGATAGGTTTAGAACTAGGAATAGGACTAGGGCGAGAGTTAGAGTTAGTCTTAGGGATAAGGTTATGTTAGGTTTAAGGCTAAATTCAGGCTAGGATTAAGTCTAGCATTTGTGCTAAAGTTAGGCCTAGTTTTAGGCTTAGGTTTAGGGATTGGGTTATTTTTAGGGGAAGGGATGTGGTTAGAGCTACTTTTAGGGCTAGGTCAAAGGTTAGAATTTCGGTTAAAGCTAGGGTAATGGTTTTTTTAGTAATAAGGCTAGGTTTAGGGCTAGGATGAGAGCTAGGGTTTATTTTAGGGTTATGGCAAAAACTAGGGCTAGGGCTAGTGTTAGGTCTAGGCATATGTTAAGGATAGATTAAGGTTTAGATTTATGGCTAGGTCTAGTGTAAGGGTTAGGTTTAGGGTAAGGGTCAGATTTAGAGCTAGTGGTATTATTAGGGTTAGAATTGGGTTTGGGGTTTGGTTTATGTTAGAGTTTAGGGTTAGATCTTCAATTAGCATTAGGGTTTGGTTAGGATAATGATAGGTATATGTTTAGTGTTCATGTTAGGTGTAGGGTAATTGATAGGGTTAGAGTTAGCAAAAGGGTTAGGGTTGGCCTAGGGTCAGCCTTAGGGTTATGGTTGTGATTAGGATAATGGATAGGGTTAGAGCTAGGTTTACGGTTAGTATTAGGGCTAGAGTTAATGTTCAGCCTAGGGCTAGGTTTATGTTTAGGTTTAGGGTATGGTTTAGTGTTTGAGCTAGGTTTGGTGCTGGGGAAAAGGTTAGGTTTAGGGTTAGGTGTAGGTTATAGGTTAGGGTCAATGTTAGTGTGAAGGTTAGGGCTAGGTTTATCATTAGGTTTAGGGTACTGGATAGGGTTTGATGTTGTGTTAGGGTCAGGGTTAGGTTTTTGGCTTAAGGTTAGGGTTAGAGCTAGGTTTAGGGTTAGGTTTATGGTAATGGTTAGGGTTTGAGCAAGGTTTGCTCTATGGCAAGGGTTAGGTTTATGGTTATGTCTAGGGTTAGGGTTAGGATAGTTTTAGGGTAAGGGCTAGGGTTATCATCAGGGTTAGGGTGAGGATTAGGGTTAGGGTAATGTGTTGGGTTAGAACTAGGGTTAGGGCTAAGGTTATCATTAAGTTTAGGGTTAGAGTTAGGGTAATATATAGGTTTAGAGCTAGGGTTAGGTATAGGGTTAAGTTTAGGATTAGGGCTAGGGTTAAGGTTAGGTTTAGGTTTAGGCCATGGGTTAGTGTTAGGTTTAGGTTAAGGTTAAGGATTAGGGATTGAGCTAGTGTTTGGACTAGGATGAGGATTAGGGTTAGAGTCAGTGTGAGGGTTAGGTCTAGGGTTAGCATTAGGTTTAGGGTTAGGGTTAGGGTAATGTAAAAAGTTAGAGATAGGTTTAGGCCTATGGTGATGGCTAGTTTTAGGGTTAGTTATATGGCTAGGTCTAGTGTTAGGGTCATGTTTTTTTGTTAGGATAAGTTTTAGAGCTAGGGTTTATGTTAGGGTAAGGGTCAGTGTTCGAGTTAGGGTTAGGTTTATTGTTAGTGCCAGCATTAAGATTAGGGATTGGTCTAGGGATAGGGTTAGTGTTTGGGTTAGGTTAAGGGTTATAATTAGGGCTAGGACTAAGTTTTTTTTTTTTTTTTGGGGGGGGTTAGGCCTAGAGTTATCAGTAAGATGATGGATTAAGTGTAGTTCTAGGTAGGTCTAGGTCTAGTGTTAGGGTTAGGTATAGGTATAGGGTTACAGGGAATGCCATTGTTAGGGGTTGATTTAGGGTTAGGGTCAGATTTAGACCTATGGTTATTTTTAGGGTCAGAATAAGGGTTAGGGTTAGGGTTAGGGTTTTTGATAGTGATAGAGTTAGATTGAGGGCTAGGGTTAGAACTAGTAATAGAGTTTGGTTTAGGGTTTGGCTAAGAATTAGTTTTAGGACTAGGGTAGCTTCAAGGTTAGAGTTTGGCTTAGGGTAAGGGATAGGGTTAGTGCTAGTGTTAGGGCTAGGGTTAGGGATAGGGTTAGGGTTTGGGTTATGGCTAAAGCTAGGGTTAGAGCTTGGATTAGGCCTAGGCTAGGTTTTGTGTTATCTTTAGGGCTATGGCTAATGTAAGAACTAGGGTTACAATTAGGGCTGGTTTAGGGTTAGTGTTACATTTAGGTTTAGTGTTTGGTTAGGATTAGGGTTAGGATTATGTTTAAGGTAATGGATAGGTTAGGGTTAGCAAATGTGTTAGGCTTAGCCCGAGGGTTAGCATTAGGTTTAGGGTTAGGATAATGGATAAGGATAGAACTAGGATTAGGGCTAAGGTTATGGTTAGTGTTAGAGTTAGTGTTAGTTTTAGGGTTAGTGCAAGGATTAAAGTTAGGGTTAGGTTTAGGTAAGGGTTAGGACTTGGTTTAGGTTTAGAGTTAGGGTTAAAGCTAGAGTTAGGGCTCGCATTAGGGCTAAGTTTTGGGTTACATTAGGGCTAGTGTTAGGGATCCAGCTAATGTGAGAACTAGGGTTTTGATTAGGCTAATTTTAGAGTTACGGTTAGGGCTAATTCTAGTTTTATGGTTAGGTTTAAGCTCAGGGTGATGTTTTGAGCTAGGGTTAGTGTGAGGTTCAGAGTCAGGGTCAGGGTTAGTTTTAAGGTTGGGAATAGAATTTGAATTAGGGGTAGGCTTATAGCAAGATGTAGAGTTAGGATTTGGTTTAGGTTAAGATTTAGGGTTAGTGCTATGGCTCGTTATGTTTTAGGGCTAAGGCTAAAGTTAAGGGTAGTTTTACGATTAATTTTACTGTTAATTCTAGTGATAGGGTGAGTTTAGGCTTAGGGGTACATTTAGAGTTATGGTTAATGCTAGGATTAGGGCTATGGCTAGTGTTAGGGCTAAGGTTATATCTAGTGTTTGGGTTACAGTAAGGGACAGGGTTTGAACTAGGAATAGAGCTAGGGCGAGAGTTAGAGTTAGTCTTAAGGCCAGGGTTAGGGTTAAGGTTAGGGATAGGAATATGTCTAGGATTGGTGTTAGGGTTAGGCCTAGGGTTAGGGCTGTGTTTTCTGTTAGGTTTAGGGTTAGGTTTAGGGGAAGGGATGGGGTTATAGCTAGGTTTAGCACTAGGGAAATGATTAGAATTAGGTTTAGGGCTGGGGTTAGGTTAGTATTAGGATTAAGGCTAGATTTGGGGTTAGGATGAGGGCTAGGGTTTGTGTTAGGTTTAGGGTAAGTTTTAGGGATAGGGATAATATCAGGTTTATGGTTACAGCTAGGAATAATTGTAGGGTTAGGTTCATGGCTAGGTCTATCATTAGGTTTAGGGTAAGGGCCAGGTTAAGAGTAACGTGTATTTTTATGGTCAGAGTCAGGTTTTGGGTTTGTGTTAGGTTAATTATTAGGGTTAGGGCTCAAATTATTGTTAGGGTTAGAATTAGGGTTAAGTTAATGGATAGATTTAAGTTTAGGATTCAGGTTAAGTTTAGGGTCTTTGGTAGGTTTAGGGTTAGGGATAGGGTAAGTGTTAGGCCTATTTAGCATTTGGGTTAGGGTTATTTTTAGGGTAATGAATAGCATTAGAGCTAGGGTTAGGGCTAGGGTTTTGGATAGGTTTAGGGCTAGAGTTGGGGTAAGAATTAGGGCTTAGGCTAGGGCTAGTGTTATGGTTTGGGTTTGGCTTAAGGTACAGGTTAGGTTTTGAGCTAGGGTTAGTTCTAGGTGAGGGTTAGGGTAAGAGTTATGTCTAGGGTAAGATTTAAAGTTAAGGTTAGGGTTAGTGTTAGGGCTACGGCTATGTTTAATTTAGAGTTAAGTAAATGGATTGCGTTAGGGTTAGGGTTAGTGGTAGTTTTAGGTTTAGGGTTAGTGTTAGGGTTAGGGCTAAGATTATCATTAGAGTTAGGGTAATGGATAGGGTTAGATATCAGGTTAGAGTTATGGGTTTAGCATTAGTGTTAGGGTTTAGGCCAGGGTTAGTTTTAGAATAAGGATTAGGGTTTTATCTAGGGTTAAGGCTATGATGAGGGTTAGGTTTAGGCTTAGGTCTAGGATTAGGTTTACAGTTAGGATTAGAGCTAGTGTTATCATTAGGGTTAAAGTTCGGTTTAGGGTAATGGACAATTTTACACATAGTATTAGGGCTAGCATCAACATTATGATTAGGGCTAGGATTAGGATTACGATTAGGTTTAGGGATAGTGCTAGGGTTATGTTTAGGGTTAAGTTTTGGGTTTTATCTAGTGTTAGGTCTAAGGCGAGGTTTAGGGTTAGTATTAAGGTTAGGCTTTGTGTAAGTGATAAAGTTAGGTTACGATTAGGGTTATGCTTTTGGCTCGATTTAGGCCTAGGATTAGGGCTAGGTTTTGTTTTAGGTTTAGAGCTAGTTTTAGTGTTATTGTAATGTAAGGGCTAGGGTTATGTTTATGGTTATGGCTAGGTCTAGTGTTAAGCTTGGGTTTCGGTTAGGGTCGGTTTTATAGCTAGAGTTAATATTAGTGTAAGGTTTTATTTTTTTTATTTTTATTTTTATTTTTATTTATTTATTTTATTTTATTTTATTTATTTATTTATTTATTTATTTATTTATTTTTGATTAGGGTTAGGGTTAGTCTAGAGCCAGTATTAGGATTGGTTAGGTCTAAAGGTAAGGTTAGTGTTTGGCTTAGGTTAAGGGTTATCATTAGAGCTAGGGCTAGGATTTTGTTTAGGTCTTGGTTAAAGTTATGGCTAGATTTATGATTAGGTTTAATCTAGGGCTAGTCTTAGGGTTAGGTTTAGATATAGGGTTATGGGTAGGGCTAGTGTTAGGTTTTGGTTTAGGTTTAGGATCAGAATAAGAGTCAGGGTTATGGTTAGGAATTTGTTGGTGGTTATAACAAGAATGAGGGCTAGGGTTAGGACTAATAAAGTTAGGGTATGGGTTAGACTAAGGATTAGTTTTAGGTCTAGGGTTAACTTTATGTTTGGGGTTTGGCTTAGCATAAAGGATAAGGTTGGAGCTAGGTTTATTGCTAGGGTTCGGGTTAGGGTTATCGCTAGTGTTAGGGTTATGGTTAGGGTGAAATCCAGGGTTAGGTCTCAGATTTGGGCTAGGTTTTGGTTAGCATTAGGTTTAAGGTTACGGCTAATGTATGATCTAGGGTTATAATTAGAACTAGTTTTAAAATTAAGTTTAGGACTAGGTCTAGTGTTAGGGTAAGGTTTAGGTTTAGGGTGATGTTTAGAGGTATGGTTAGTGTTAATGTCAGAGACAGGTTCAGGAGTAGTTTTAGGGTTAAGATTAGAATTCAAATTAGGGCTATTCTTAGGGCTAGATGTAAGGTTAGGGTTTGGTTTAGATAAAAGTTTAGTGTTAGTGTTATGGTTCAGTTTTGTTTTAGGGCTAGGCCTATGGTTAGGGCTAGTTTTAGGATTAGTGTTAGGGTTTGGGGTAGTGTTAGGGTTGGGTTTAGGTGTAGAATTAGGGTTAGATTTAGAGTTATGTTTAGATCTAGGGTTAGAACAAGGTGTAAGATTAGGGCTAGGGTTATTCTAGGCTTAGGGCTAGGAATAGATTACTGTAAGTGATAGGGTTAGAATTAGGGCTAGGGTTGGGCGAGAGTTATAGTTAGTCTTAAAGCTAGGTTTAGTGTTAGGTTGAGGATTAGGGCTAGGGTTAGTATTACGGTTAGTCCTAGGGTTAAGGTTTGGGCTACGGTTAGTGTTAAATTTAGTTTTGGGGTTAGGTTTAGGGCTAGGGAAAGGGTTAGAATTAGGGTTAGGTTTATGATTAAGGCTAAGTTTTGAGCTAGGATGAGAGCTACTGTTCATGTTAGGATTAGGGCTAGGATTAGGGCTAGGGTTAATGTTAGTTCTAGGGTTATGGTTAGGGATAGGTTTTGGGTTATGCTTATGGCTAGGTCTAGTGTAAGGGTTAGATTTAGGGTAAGGTGCAAGTTTACACCTATGTGTATTATTAGGGTCAGTGTATGGCTTAAGGTTTGGTTTAGGTTAAGATTTAGGTTTAGGGCTCGAATTAGCAATAGGGTTAGTGTTAGGGTTATGGTAATGAATAGGCTTAGGATTAGGGTTCAGGTTAGTTTTAGTGTAATGGATTGATTTAGGGATTGCGATAATGTTAGGGTTAAGCCTAAGGTTAACATTAGGGTTAGGGTAGTGCATAGAATTAGAGATATGGTTAGGGCTATAGTTAAGGTTAGGATTAGGGCTAGGTTTATTAGGTTTCGTGATAGGGCTAGGGTTATGTTAAGGGTAAATATTAGGCTTGAGCTAGGGTTATGTCTAAAGCGAGGTTTAGGGTTAAGGTTAGGTTTAGGGTTATACTTAGGGGTATGTTCAGGCATAGGATTAGGGCTAGGTTTTGTGTTAGTTTGGGCCTAAAGTAAGGGCCAAGGGTAATATAAGAGCTAGGGTTATGTTTAGGGCTAGTTTTTGGGGAAGGGTTATGGCTAGGTGTAGTGTTAGGATTAGGTTTTGGTTTAGGGTGAGCTTTGGAGCTAGGATTATGTTAGGGTCAGTGCCAGTGTTCAGGTTAAAGGTAGTGTTTGGGTTAGTGCCATAATTAAGACTAGGGTTAGGTGTAGGGGTAGGGTTAGTTTTTGGGTTATGTTAAGTGTGATGTTAGGTATAGGGAAAGGTTGTTGTTCAGGTCTATGGCTATAGTTATGGCTAGATATAGGGTAAGGGTTATTCATTGTGTTAGGGTTTGTGTTAGGTTTAGGGTTAGGGTTATGGTTTGTGTTAGGGTTAGGGATAGAGTGTGGGTTAGTGTTAGGGTTATGGTTATGGTTATGATTAGGATTCTGTTAGGTTTTGCATTAGGGTTAGTGTTAGAGTTAGGTGTAAGTTTACGGTAAGGGTTAGGGTTAGTGTCAATGTAAGGGTTAGGGTTACGACTAGTGTCTGTGTTAGGGTTAGAGTTAGGTTTAGTTTTAGTGGTAGGGTTAAGATTAGAGTTAGTGTTAGGGTTAGGATTAGGGTTAGGGTGAGGTTTAGAGTTAATGTTAGGTTTAGGGTTATGGTTAAGGTTAGTGTTAAGGTTAGGGTTAGGGTTTGTGTTAGGGCTAGGGTTTGTGTTACGGTTAGCATTAGGGCTAGAGTTAGGGTTAGGTTTATGGTTATGGTTATGATTACGATTAAGGTTAGGGTTGGGGTTTTGGTTAGGTTTAGGGTTAATATTAGGGTTAGGGTTAGGGTATGTGTTAGGGTTATGGTTAGGTTTATTGTTACAGTTAGCATTAGGGTTAGGGTTAGGGTTAGTGTTAGGGTTAGCGTTAGGGATTGTGGTAGGGTTATGGTTAGGTTTATGGTTATGGTTAGGATTAAGGTTAGGTTTAGGTTGGGGTTTGGATTAGTGTTAGATTTAGGGTTAGGATTAAGGTTAGTGATAGGGTTAGGGTTAGCATTATCTTAGCTTTAGGGTTAAAATTAGGGTTATGGTTAGTGTAAGGATTAGGGTTAGGTTAATTTTAGTGTTAGGTTTAGAATTAGGGTTAGGGTTATTGATAGGTTTAGGTTTCATGTTAGGGTTAGGGTTCATTTTTGGGTTAAGGCTTGGGTTAATGCTAGGGTTAGTGTTATATTTACGGTTAGGGTTAGTTTTAATTGTAGGGATAGGATTATGTTTACGGTTAGGGTTAGTGTTAGAATTCGTGTTAGGGTTAGGCTTATGTTTGGGGTTAGTGTTACATTTAGGGGAATGGTTAGGGTTAAGTAAGTGTTTTGGTTAGGCTTAGAGTTAGAGTTGTTTAGGTTTAGTGTTAGGTTTAGTGTTATGGTTAGGATTAGGTTTAGGGTTAGCGTAAGGGTTAGGGTTAGGGTGAGGTTTAGGGTAAGTGTTAGGATTAGGGTTAGGGTTAGGGATAGGTTTAGAGTAAGAGTTAGGGTTAGCTTTAGCATTAGGGTTAGGGTGAGGGTTAGGGTGAGGGTTTGGGTAAAGGTTTTGGTTAGGGATCTATTTAGGGTTACGATTAGGGTTAGGGTTAGGTTTTGGTTAGGGTTAGGTTTAGGTGTAGGGTTATGGTTACTGTTAGGGTTAGGTATACAGTTAGGTTAGGATTAGTCTTAGGTTTAGGTTTAGGTTTAGGGTTAATGTTAGGATTAGTGTTATGGTGAGCATTATGACTTGTGTTAGGGTTAGGGTTAGGTTATGTTTTGGGTTAGATTTAGTGTTAGATTTACGGTTAGGATTAGGGTTAGGGTTAGGTTACTGGTAGGGTTAGGGTTATGGTTAGGTTTAAATTTCGGGTTAAGTTTAGGGTTATGGTTAGGGTTAGTGTTAATGTTTGGGTAACGTTTAGGGTTAGGGTGAGTGTTAAGTTTAGAGATAGTTTTAGGGTTAGTATTATAGTTAGGTTTAGAGTTAGAGTTATTTTTATGTTTAGGGTTAAGGTTAGAGTTAGGGATAGGATTAGGGTTAGTGTTTGGTTTAGGGTTAGGATTAGTGTCAGGTTTAGGGTTAGTGTTAAAGTTAGAATTATGTTTAGGGTTAGTTTTAGGGTTGGGGTTAGGGTTTGGGTTAGAATTAGGTTAAATTTAGGATTTGGTTTAGGATTAGTGTTAGGGTTAGTGTTTAAGTGAAGGTTAGTGTTAGGGTTATTTTAGGGTTAGGGTTCATTTTAGGGTTACTGTTCTCTTTAGGTTTAGGGTAAGGGTTAGAGTTTGGGTTAGGGTTAGGTTTAGTATTAGGTAAGCGTTAGGGTTAGGGTTAGGTTTAGGGTCTGTGTTAGGGTTAGGGTTAAGGTGAACATTAGGTTTAGTGTTGGGGTTAGGTTTAGGTTTAGGGTTAGGGTTAGATTAGTGTTAGGGTTACAGTTATGGTTCATGTTATGTTTAAGTTTAGGGTTAGAGTTAGGGTTAGTGTTATGGTTAGGGTTTATGGTGAGCATTTGTTTTATTGTTAAAGTTAGGGTTAGTTTAGGGTTAGGGTTACGATTAGGTTTCATGCTATTGTTATGGTTAAGTTAGTGCTATGTTTAGTTTTCATTTTAGGGTTAGGGTTAATGTTAGGGTTAGTTTTAGAGTTAGGGTTAGCATTAGTGTTTTGGTTAGGTTTATATTTAGGGTTTGGTTTAGGTTTTGTGTTAGGTTTAGTGTTAGTGTTAGGTTGAGGGTTAGGCTTAAAGTTTGGATTAAGGTTAGGGTTGAGGGTAATTGTTAGTGTACGGGATACGGTTACAGTTAGGTTTAAGTAAGGGTTATGTTTAGGGTTAGGATTAGGGTTAGTTTTAGTTTTTGGGTTCGGTTTTTGGCTACGTGTAGTGTGAGGTTTAGGTTTAAGTTTAGCTTCAGGTTTAGTGCTAAGAGTACTATTAGGTCAGGGTCACAATTAGTGTTTTGGATATGTTAAGGTTTAATGTTAGGGCTCAAATTAGCATAAGCATTAGGATTGGGGTAAATATAGTGTTAGGTTTAGGTTTCAGGTTAGGTTTAGGGTAATGGATAGGGTTAGGATTAGGGATATGGTTAGGTTTAGGCCCAGGTTTAGCATTAGGGTTAGTGTTATGGTTAGAGTAATGGATAGGGTTAGACATAGGGGTATGGCTACGGTTATTGTTATGATTATTGATAGGGTTAGGCTTAGGGTTAGGGTTAAATCTAGGGATACGGAAGGGTTATAGTTATGATTAGTGATAGTGTTAGGGTTAGGGGTAAATCTAGTGATAGGGCTCAGAATAAGGCTAGGTTTTGGTTTAAGTTAAGGCTAGGTTTAGGGTTACAGCTATTGCAAGTACCAGGGTTACAATTAGTTATAATTTTAGGGTTAGGGTTAGGGCTAGGTGCATTATTAGTTTTAGGTTTAGGTTTAGGGTGATGTTTAGAGCTAGGGTTAATGTTAAGGTCAGAGTCAGGGTCAGAGTTAGTTTTAGGGTTTGACTTTAAACTCTATTTAGGGCTAGAGTTATGGCTAAGTGTGGGGTTAGAACTTAGTTTATATTAAGGGTTAGGGTGAGGTCTATGGCTTGGTTTTTTTTAGTGCTAGGTTTAGTGCTAGTTTTAGGATTAGCTTTAGGGTTAGGACTAGTGTTAGGTTTAGGTATAGGCTAAGGCTTAGGGTTAGATTTAGAGTTATATTTAGATCTATGATTGCTGATAGGGCTATGAATAGGGCTCTTGTTTGACCCATGGTTTGGGCTAGGATTAGGGTTACAGTAAAGTATGGGGTTAGAACTAGGGTTAGAACTATGGTGAGAGTGAGTTAATCTTTGGGCTAGGGTTAGGTTTAAGGTTAGGGATAATGCTAAATTAGGTGTAAGATTAGGGCTAGTGTTAGTGTTAGGGTTAGGCCTAGGGTTATGTTTAGGGTTATAATTAAGGATATGTTTAGGGCTAGGATAAGTGCTAGGGTTTGTGTTAGGGTTAGGACTAGTATCATGGCTAGGGCTAATATCAGGTCTAGCCTTGTGCTTAGGGATTTTTCGAGTTAGTTTTATGGCTAGGTCTGGTGTAGGGGTTAGGTATAGGGTAAGAGTGAGGTTTAGAGCTAGGGTAATTATTAGGGTCAGTTCAGTGTTAGGTTTTGGTTTAGGTTTGAGTTAAGGATTAGGGCTCAAATTAACATTAGGGTTAGAGTTAGGGTAATGATTGGATTAAGTCTAGGATTCAGGGTAGATTTAAGGTAATTGATAAGTTTGGGGATAGTGATATGTTTATGGTTAGGCCAAGGGTTAGCATTACGGTAAGGGTTATGTTTAGGGTAATGTTACAGTTAGACCTAAGGTTAGGACTAGGGTTATGGTTAGGATTAGGTCTTGAGTTAATTTAGGGTGAGGGTTAGAACTAGGATTAGGTTAGGGTTATGTTTATTGTAAGGGTTAGGTTTTGAGCTATGGTTAGGGCTTGGCTGAGAGTTAGGTGCAGGATTAATTCTAGAGATAGGATTATAGTAGGTTTTTGGTTAGGGTTAGGGTTAGGGTTAGGATTAGACCTAGGATTAGAGGTAGGGTCAGTATAAGGGTCAGGGTTAGTATTAGAGTTTTTGATAGGGTTAGGTATAGAATGAGGGCAAGGGTAAGGGCTATTAATAGGTCTAGTGTTTTGGTTAGCCTAAGGATTAGGGATAGGTCTAGGGTTACCCTTAGGTTTACGGTTTTGCTTAGTGTAAAGGATTGATTTAGAGCTAGGGTTAAGGCTATGGTTATGGTTATGTTTAGAGATAGGATTAAAGCTAGGTTTAGGGCTCAGATTAGGCCTAGGTTTTGTGTTAGGTTAGGGATAGGGTTAGGGCAATTGCTAATGTAAGAACTAGGGTTAGTTTTAATGTTAGTGTATTGGTTAGGTTTGTATTGGTTAGGTTTAGTGTTAGCGTTAGGTTTAAGGTTAGTGTGATATTTATAGCTAGGGTTCATGTTAGGATAGGAGTCAGGATCAGGCTTAGTTTTAGGGCTAGACTTAGGACTCAAATTAGGGCTAGGGTTATTGTTAGAATTCAGTTTCAAGTGAGGGTGGTGTTAGAGCTAGGGTGAGCATTAGGATATAAGTCAGGGTCAAAGTTGGTTTAAAGGTTAGGGTTAGGACATGAATTAGGGCTGGGGTTAGGTCTAGTTGTAGTGTTAGTGTTTTGTTTAAGTTAAGGTTTAGGGTTAGGGCTAATGTTCGGTTTTGTTTTAGTCTTAGGGTTAGGGTAAAGGCTACTGTTAGTGTTAGGATTCAGCTTAGGGTTAGGGTTAAATTTGGAATTAGAATTACATTTAGGGTTAGGGCTAGAACTAAGGATAGGGCAAAAGTTATGGCTAGGGTTAGGGTTATGGTAAACTATAGGGTTAGAACTAGGTAGAGGGCTAGGGCAAGAGTTAGTCTTAGCACTAGGGTTAGGGTTAGGGTTAGAGATAGTGCCAAATTAGGGCTAGGATTAGGGCTATGTTTAGTGTTTAGTTTAAGCATAGGGTTAGGGTTAGGGTTACAGTTAGGGTTAGAGTTAGAATAAATGAGTTTAGAGTTTAGAGTTTAGGTTTACAGTTAGGGCAAAGTTTAGGGTAAGGGATGACTTTATAGCTAGGTTTAGAGGTAGGGTGAGTGTTAGAATTAGGGTTAGGGCTGTGGTTAGAGTTAGGGTTATGATTAAGCCTAGGTTTAGGGATAGGATGAGGGCTAGGGATTTTTTTAATGTTAGGACTAGGATTAGTGCTAGGGCTAATTTCAGGTCCAAATTTATGGTTAAAGATAGTTTTAGGGTTAGGATTATGGGTATGTCTAGTGTTAGGGTTAGGTTTAGGGTTAGTGTCAGGTTTAGAGCTAGGGTATTATTAGGGTCAAGTTCTGGGTTAGGGTTTATGATTGGTTAAGGTTTAAAGTTAGGGCTCAAATTAGTATTAGGTTTATGGTTATGGTTATGGTAATGGATAGAGTTAGAGATCAGTTTAGGCCTAGGTTATGGTTATGATTAGGACTAGTGTAGGGTTAGGGTTAGGGTTAAAGCTATGTTTAGGGCTTGGATTAGGGCTAGGTTTTGGGTTAAATTAGTGCTAGGGTTAGTGTTATGGGTAATGTAAGTACTACTTTTATGATTATGGCTAATTTTAGTGTTTTAGGGCTAAGTTTAGTGTTAGTTTTAGGTTTAGATTTATGGTGATGTTTATACCTCGTGTTAGTGTTATGGTCAGAGTAGGGGTCAGGGTTAGTTTTAGGGTTTGGCTTAAAACTCGAATTAGGGCTGGTGTTTGGTCTAGGCATAGGGTTAGGGCTTGGTTTAGTTTAAGGTTTAGGGTTAGAGCTTTTGCTCAGTTTGGTTTTAGGGCTAGTGTTAGGGTTAGGGCAATTTTTAGGATCAGTGTTAGGGTTAGGGTTAGTCTTAGAATTAGGCTTAGGCTTCGGTTTAGGGTTAGATTTAGAGTTAGATTTTTATCGAAAGTTAGTGTTATGGCTAAGGATAGGTCAAGGGTTAGGACTAGGATTTGGGATAGGGTTAGGGTTATGAGAAGGGGTAGGATTAGAATGCGTGATAGGGCCAGTGTGAGAGTTAGAGTTATTCTTAGGGCTAGGGTTAGGGTTAGGGTTAAGGATAGTGCTAAATTACAGCTAGGGTTAGTGTTAGGGCTAGGGTTAGGGCTAGTTTTAGAATTAGCATCAGGGTTAGGGCCAGTTTTAGGCTTAGGCATCGAGTTAGGGTTAGATTTAAAGTTAGGTTTCAATCTAGTGTTCAAGCTAGGGATAAAGCTAAGGCAAGGTTTATGACAAGGGTTAGGGTTAGAGTTAGGATTACGTTTAGGGTAAGGCATGTGGTTTTGGCTAGGTTTAGGGCTAGGGAAAGGGTTAGTATTAGGGTTAGGGCTATAGTTAGGGTTAGGGTTATGATTAAGGCTAGGTTTATGGCAAGGTTGAAGTTTAGGGTTCGTGTTAGGGTTAGGGATTGTATTAGGACTAGGGCTAATGTCAGGTCTAGGGTTATACTAAGGGCTAGATTTGGTGTTAGGTTTATGACTTGGTCCAGTGTAATGGTTAGGTTTAAGGTAAGGGTCAGGTTTATATCTAGGGTTATTTTTAGGTTCAAGGTCAGGGTTAGGATTTGGGATATGTTAGGGTTTAAGTTTAGGGTAATGACAGGGTTAGGTATAGGGTTTAGGTTTGGTTTAGTGTAATGGATAGGATTAGGGTTAGGTTAAGGGTAAGGGTTATTTTGAGGTTAGAGGATAGGTTTATACCTAAGATTAGAGCTAGGGTTATGTATAGTATTAGGGCTAGTTTTGGGTTAGGATTAGGTTTAAGTTTAGTGTTGAAGCTAGGTATAAGACTTGGATTAAGTCTAGGTTTTGGGTTAGGTTAGGGCTATTGTTAAGGCTATGACTAATGTATGAAATAGGGTTATGGTTAGCACTAGTTATAGGTTTAGGGTTAGGGCTAGGTCTAGAGTTAGGTTTAGGTTTACGGTGATGATGATGTTTAGACAGGGTTAGTGTTAGGGTAAGAGTCAGGGTCAGGGTTAGTTTTGGGGTTAAGGTTAGGACTAGAATTAGGGATATGTTTTGGGCTAGGTGTAGAGTTAGGGTTTTGTTAAGGTTAAGGGTTAGAGTTACGGCTATGGCTCGGTTTTGTTTTAGGGATAGGGCTAGGGTTAGGGCTATTTTTTGGATTAGTGTTAGCATTAGGGCTAGTGTTAGGTTTAGTTTTAGGCTTACGGTTAGGGTTAGATTTAGATTTAGGGTTACATCTAGTGTTATGGCCAGTGCAATGAATAGGGCTAGGGTTAGACTAAGGGTTAAGGCTAGTATTAGGGTTCCAGTAAGGGATAGGGTTAGAAATAGGGTTATGGTGAGAGTTAGTCTTTGGGCTAGATTAGGGTTAGGTTTAGGGTAGGGCTAAATTAGGGCTAAGATTAGGGCTAGGGTTAGTCTTATATTTAGGCCTAGGGTTTGGGTTAGAGATAAAATTAAGGCTATGTTTAGGGCTAGGGTAAAATCTAGGGTTTGTATTAGGTTTAGGGCTAGGATTATGGCTAGGGTAAATATCAGGTCTAGGGTTAAGGTTAGGAATAGTTTTAGGGTTAGGTTTATGGCTAGGTCTAGTATAAGGTTAGGTAAGGTAAGAGTCAGTTTTAGAGCTAGAGGAATTATTAGGGTCACCGTCAGTGTTAAGGGGTGGTTTAGGTTTGAGGTTATTTTAGGGGCTTGAATTAGCATTAGAGTTAAGTTTAGCATAATGATTGGGTTAGGTTTAGGGTTCAGGGTAGTTTTAGGGTAATTGATATGTTTGGAAAAAGTGATAGGGTTAGGGTTAAGCCTAGGGTTAACATTATGGTAAGGGTTATGTTTAGGGTAATGGATACAGTTAGAGTTAAGTTTAGGGCTAGGGTTATGGTTAGGATTAGGTTTTATGTTAAGGTGAGGTTTAAGGTGAGGGTTAGGACTAGGATTAGGTTATGGTTTATGTTTATTGTTAGGGTTAGGTTCTGAGCTATGGTTAGGGCTAGGCTGAGAGTTAGGTTCAGAGCTAGGTCTAGGGATAGAATTATGGTAAATTTTGGGTTAGGGTTGGGGTTAGGGTTAGACCTAGATTTAGTGTTAGGGTCAGAATAAGGGTCAGGGTTAGGGTTATGTTTGGGATAGTGTTAGAGCTAAAATGAGGGCTAGGGTTAGGACTATTAATAGGGTTAGTGTTTTGGTTAGACTAAGGATTAGGGATAGGTCTAGGGTTACTCTTAGGTTTAGGGATTTGCTTAGGGTAAGGGATTGATTTAGTTCTAGGGTTAGGGCTATTGTTTGGGTTAGATTTAGAGTTAAAGCTAGGTTTAGTGCTCAATTTAGGGCTAGTTTTTCTGTTAGGGTTAGGGCTAGGATTAGAACAATGGCTAACGTAAGAACTAGGGTCACCATTAGGGTTAGTTTTAGGGTTAGCCTTAGGGGTAGGTTGAGTGCTAATGTTAGGTTAAAACTTAGGGTGATATTTATTGCTCAGTTCTTGTTAGGATACGAGTCAGGGTCAGGGTTAGTTTTAGGGTTAGTGTTAAGACTCGAATTAGTGCTATTGTTAATTTTAGTGTTTGTTTTGAGTTTAGGGTGGTGTTTAGATCTAGGGTGAGTGTTAGGATATGAGTCAGGGTCAGGATTAGATTTATGGTGAGGCTTAGGACTCGAATTAGTCTAGATTTAGGTCTAAGTGTAGTGTTAGGGTTTGGTTTAAGTTAAGGTTTAGGGTGAGGGCTATTGCTCACTTTTGGTTTACTGCTAGGTTTAGGGTTAGGGCTAGTTTTATGATTATCATTAGGGTTAGCGCTAGAGTTCATCTTAGGGCTAGGGTTAGGGTAGGGTTACAGATAGAGCTAAATTAGGTCTATGATTAGTGCTAGGTTTTGTATTTAGCTTAAGCCTAGGGTTAGGGTTAGGAATAGGTTTAAATTTAGGGTAAGTGTAAAGTTTGGGTTTGGTTTAGGTACATGGTTAGGGTTAGAGCTATGACTCAATTTTGTTTTAGGGCTGGGGCTAGGGTTAGGGCTAGTTTTAGGATTAGCATTATGGTTTTGGATAGTGTTAGGGTTAGGCTTAGGCTTCGGGTTAGGGCTATATTTAAAGTTACGTTTTGCCTAATGTTAGTGCTAGGGATAAGGATAGGGCAAGGGTTAGCACTAGGTTTAGGCCATGGTTAGGGTTATGGTAAGGAATAGGATTAGAACGAGTGATATGGCTAGTGTGAGAGTTAGAGTTAGTCTTAGGGCTAGGGTTAGGGTTAGGTTTACGGATAGGTCTAAATTACAGCTGGGGTTATGTTAGGGCTAGGGTTAGGGCTAGTTTTAGGATTACATTATGGTTAGGGCTAGTTTTAGTGTCAGGCTTAGGGCATAAAGTTAGGGTTAGATTTAGAGTTAGGTTTCCATCTAGGATTAGTGCTAGGGGTTAGGATAAGGCAAGGGTTACCACTAGGGTTAGTGTTAGAGTTAGGGTTTAGTTTAGGATAAGGGATGTGGTTATAGGTAGGTTTAGTGTGGTAAGCCATTCTTATAGACCATGGCGGCCATTAGAAGATGGCGCCAGCTTCCACTGTGGCCTGTGATAAACAACTCCTTTTTTGGAGAGTTGGTGCGCAATCCCTTACCACCCTATGAGAGAGATCCACGTGGCAGCTTGGGATTGGTATGCGGGAGGCTTTATTAGGCTATGCTTGGGCGCTCGGCGGGGGGTCCCTAGAAGATGATTGAATCAAGGCCTGAATAAACTGCTGAAAGAAGAATCCTGTGTCGTGTTTTCCCTTGCAGGTGAGGGGTCGTGACAATTGGTGGCCCAGATGGGGAATTATATTCCTCGAACCCAGGATCCAGAACTTTCAGCAGTCAGGGTGGTGCACCGGTAAGTTCCCAGGTAAAGTGGGAATCCGCAAGCAAATAGCGGGGTGCTCTCTCTGTAAATAGAGAGCGGGAAAAGGACGCTCCCCTGTAAAAGGAAGAGAGCAGGGATTTTTTTACTTTCACTTTCTTTATAGTTCTAAAAACATTATGGGCTTTGCTTCTTCAAGCCCAATTTTGTTGGCCCTGGATGGGTTGCTACGTTCAAAAGGACTTTAGGTAAAGCAGAGCACTTTGCAAAGGTTTTTGAGGGAAGCTGATACAGCGGCTCCTTGGTTTGCCTTTTCAGGGAGTCTTACGGTTCCCAGCTGGGACAAATTAGGAAAGGATCTGGATTTTGCTCATGAGCAAGGTACCTTGCAGGGTGGCATTATACCACTTTGGAAGTTAGTTAGAGGATGTATAAAAGATAGTAAATGCCAAGAAGCTGTGAGTGAGGGTCAGGCCGTTCTTGAACAACTACATGAGGAAAGATCTGAAGGGTCACATAGTGAAGTGGCAGAGAGTATTAAGAGTAAGGGTAGTGAAAAGACAAAAGAGCCTGAAAATAAAAATAGGAGAAGGCTCTATCCAGACTTGACCGCATTAAAAACACCTGAGGACACAAGTGGCTCAGAGGGTTCTGAGGACTTTGATATATTGTTACAACAACTATGTAAGATAAAAATGAAAAAGAAGAAAAAGGAGACACAAGGCACGCAAGCCTACTGTAAGAAGGGGGAGGGATCTAATATTGGTCAACAGAATTCTGAGGAGGAGGAGGTTGAACATTTAGAAGATATGAGGCCTGTTGCCCCACCCCTGTATGTGGGGGAGGGCCAAGGTTCCGGGAGATCTTTTCATGAGCAAGTTTGGAGGACAGTTAATACAGATATCGGACTTGCGTACCTGGTGTTTCAGGACAATAATAGAGGAAGGTATCATGAGCCTTTAGACTTTAAGATATTTAAAAGCTTGGCAGAATCCGTTCACACTTATGGCATAGATGCCGCTTTCTCTCTCACTCAGGTGGAGGGACTTACTAGATTTTGCATGACTCCCTCAGATTGGGCTAGTCTAGTCCGTGCTTGTGTTTCCCCAGGTAAATATTTGGATTGGAGAGCATTTATGCTAGAGGGTGCAGTAGAGCAAGCTGCCCAAAATCACGCAGCGGGGCACCCTGCCTGGGACAAGGATACGCTTTTGGGACAAGGCAGGTTTGCTAATCAACAAACAGGATACCCCCCTGAAGTATATGAACAGATAAATAACATTTGTATCTGAGCATGGAAATCACTCCCAAATAGAGGAGAAGTGTCTGGCAATTTGACAAAAATTATACAAGGCCCCACAGAACCTTTCTCAGACTTTGTCACCAGGATGGTAGACGCCGCAGGAAAATTCTTTGGTGACCCTGATACAACAATGCCCTTGATTAAACAACTTTTTTTGAACAATGTACTAAAGAATGTAAAGCAGCTATTACCCCTTACAAAAACAAAGGCATAGAGGCCTGGATGAAAGTCTGTAGGGAAATAGGTGGGCCATTAACTAATGCAGGCCTTGCTGCTGCTGTCCTTCAATTATCACGTAAGTCCAGCCCGGCTGCTGGAAGGTGTTTTGGGTGTGGTCAAGGAGGACACTTTAAACGAGAATGTCCTAACAAGAAGAGAACATCCAGAATTGAGCACACTTCTGTTAGCCCGTCAACCGGGCTTATGCCCCAGATGTAAAAGGGGAAAGCATTGGGCTAATGAGTGTAGATCAGTTAGAAACATACATGGTCAACCTTTAAAAGATAGAAACATGCCAAAAAACGGCCAGGGGGGCCCCCGACCCCAGGGCCCACAAATATATGGGGCAATGGAAAATGGGACAATGGAAACCGAGTCATGGCCATCCCTGCGCCATCCCAAGAATCGCGGAGAGCCACTACAGGTGCCGCGGGACTGGATCTCTGCTCCGCTGCCAGACTCGTATTAACACCTGAAATGGGAGTCCAACTGGTGGAGACTGAATTTAAAGGACCTTTACCATCTGGCACTGTGGGCTTGTTAATTGGGCGTGCTTCTTCCGTCCTACAAGGCCTTCATGTTTTTCCTGGGATTATTAATCCGGACACGGTAGGAACAGTGAAGGTTATGGTGGAGGCCCCAAAAGGCATTGTGTCCATTTCCCCAGGAGACAGGATTTCCCAATTGCTAATTCTACCTAGTTTGCATACCCACTTTCCTGCTGATTCCTTTTTAAGAACAAGTGATGAGATTAGAGTCACCGGAGGGAATTCTGTTTATTTGTCCTTGGATATGAATGACCGTCCTACTTTAAACTTAACTATAGAAGGCAAATCAATTTTGGGATTACTAGATACTGGAGCAGATCGTAGTATAATTGCACAAAAGGACTGGTCAAAGGGGTGGCCGGTACAGCTCTCAGATCAATCACTAAGAGGTTTAGGATACGCTCAAGCTCCACAAGTCAGCTGCAGGCATTTATCCTGGAAAGATTCTGAAGGACATTCTGGAACTTTTCAGCCATATGTGCTTGACCTCCCTATCTCTCTATGGGGATGTGATCTTATGAAGGACATGGGGTTTCAACTTAGTAATGAATATTCAACAGTTGCCCAAAAGATAATGCAGGGCATGGGATATAGACCAGGTCTTGGATTAGGAAAAAATTTGCAAGGACGTAGACATCCTTTAGAACCTCAGCAAAAACTTAATAGACATGGACTGGGTTTTTCCTAGGGGCCGCTAAGGATCAGGTGCCCATTACCTGGAAAACAGGGGAGCCAGTGTGGGTTCCTCAGTGGCCTCTCCCCTCTGAAAAATTGACTGCAGCTTATGCTTTAGTACAAGAACAATTAAAGTTGGAACATATAAAGCCCTCCACTTCTCCATGGAATACAACCATATTTATTATTAAAAAGAAGTCTGGAAAATGGCGGTTGTTACACGATCTACAGGCCATTAATGCTCAAATGAAGCTCATGGGACCCATTCAGAGAGGTTTGCCTTTGCTTTCAACAATTCCAAAAAATTGGCCAGTGATATGTATAGACATTAAAGATTATTTCTTTTCCATTCCATTGCATCCTCAGGACTCCGAACGTTTTGCTTTTACTCTGCCTTCATGTAATCATGAGGAACCTGATCAAAGGTTTGAATGGGTGGTTTTGCCTCAAGGCATGGCCAATAGACCTACAATGTGTCAAATGTTTGTAGGAGCGGCCATTGTCCCACTCAGACAAAAGTATCCATTGTTGAAGTGTATACATTATATGGATGATATATTGCTGGCAGCCAAAACCAAATATATGTTGGAAGCAGCTTACACTGATTTGGTATATTTATTACAATCAAAGGGCTTGCTTATTTCATCTGATAAAGTACAAACAGGAGATTCTATTGATTATCTTGGTGCTACTATCTCTTGTAAAACCATTACACCCCAAAAGGTAACTCTCAGGACCGATAATTTACATACCTTAAATGATTTCCAAAAATTATTGGGTGACATAAATTGGATTAGGGGTTATTTACATATTCCCAATGCTGAATTAAAACCCTTGTATGAAATTCTTAAAGGTGATTCAGACCTTTCTTCCCCTCGGCATCTTACTGAGGAAGCAAGGTCAGTGCTGCTGAAAGTGGAGGAGGCTATACAACATGCTAGCCTTTGTAGGTTTCAAGAGGATAAACCTCTCCAACTATGTGTGCTTGCCACTGCGCGACAACCTACTGGAATTTTATGGCAAGATGGTCCTTTACTGTGGATACATCCACGTATGTCCCCTGGAAAATCCCTTGAGTATTATCCTGATGAAGTTGCTTCCTTAGCTATGTTAGGGATACAACAAAGTGTAAAATTTTTTTGGTTTCTCTCCAATGTCTGTGATTGTTCCTTGTACATGTCAACAAATTCTTGTCTTATGTGCTAACTTGGATAATTGGGCTATATTACGATGCTCTTTTCCAGGAGAGATAGATAATCACTATCCATCACATCCTCTTATTACATTTGTTAAGGAACATCCTGTCATTTTCCCTAAAATCACTTCTTCCACGCCTATTCCAGGAGCTGCGAATATCTTTACAGATGGATCTAAGACTGGTATTGGAGCTTATGTGATAAATGATCAACCTCCTATCCAACATCAGATTGCTCCTGGTACTCCACAATGGGTGGAGCTGCAAATTGTCATAAAAGTTTTTGAACAATGTCCATTTCCTTTTAATTTAATCTCAGATTCTGTTTATGTAGTTCAAGCTTTAAAGGTGTTGGAAGCAGTGGGTCCCATACACACATCAGGAGTATGTCTTCCCTTTTTCTCCATCTTCAAACATTGATTTGGAATCGTTCCACCTGTTTTTACGCCTTGCATATTCGAGCCCACACAGGTTTACCAGGTGCTCTTTCTGCGGGCAATGCCCAGGCAGATCTTGCTACTCGTCCTTCTTGGGTGTTCCCTATTTCCTCCTTAGATCAAGCTGCAGACTTTCATAGTAAGTGTCATATTAATGCACGAGCACTTCAGAAACGTTTTACCATCTCCCGTGCTGATGCTCGACAGATTGTGTTGGATTGTCCTAATTGTGTGATTTTACATCATCCTCCATCTATAGGCGTAAATCCTCGTGGTTTACGACCTTTAACAATATGGCAAATGGATGTTACTCATGTTCCTGACTTTGGTAAACTTAAATATGTCCATGTATCTGTAGATACTTGTTCTGGCATTATCTATGCTTCCGCTTTGTCTGGGGAAAAAGCTGGAAATGTTATCACACATTGCTTGGAAGCTTGGGCAGCCTGGGGATTACCACAGTCCATTAAGACGGACAATGGTCCAGCATATACTGGGCGACAATTTTCTTCCTTTTGCAGCAAGATGGGTATCCAACTTGTCCATGGTTTACCTTACAATCCACAAGGCCAGGACATTGTAGAGCACGCTCATAAGACTCTAAAAGAGATGTTACTAAAACAAAAAGGGGGAATTGGCTTAGGCCACTCCCCGAAAGAGCGCCTCTCCCTGGCTCTATTTACTATCAATTTTTTAAATCTGGACATTCAAGGGCGCTCTGCTGCAGATAGGCATTGTTCGCCCTCTGCCCCGAATTTTGGGTATGTTAAGTGGAAAGATGTACTTTCTGGACAATGGTATGGGCCTGATCCCGTGCTGGCATGGGCACGAGGTTCTGTTTGTGTTTTCCCACAGGACCGAACGGAGCCGGTGTGGATCCCTGAACGGCTAGCGAGAAAAGTCTCGAAAACAACTGACCAACAACGGGGGACCCTACAAGAGTCCAATGATGAGACCCTTCATTCTGCTGAGTATCCTGGCCCTATCACAGACGATGATGGTCCAGATGTTACCGATGCAGTGGTGGGCGGTAGCTCGGACATGGCCGATGCCGATGCCGGTCCATAAAAATTCTAGTGTCCTCCCCACTCTTTTTTCTACTTCATGTGAGATGTCTGCCCCTTGTGTCTCCCCTAGAGGAGACGGGGAACAGGTTTTCAACCTTTCTTGTGTTAATATCACGGGAACTTTCTGCTTCAGTTTCTTGAGAACCCGCTGTATTTGCTTACAGCGCAACAATTTGACCAATTGGGAGGACCCCTTACAGAACAGTAGGGTCTCACTGGGAACCTTGTCTGCGGTGCTTAGCCAAGTGAGTAGTGAGGTACAGGAGGGCTCAGGAGAGACTACAAATTCGACCGAAATGAATGTCACCACTTTGGCTATAACTTCCCAGGTGTCACTCCCGGTGGCTTTTCCTAACGCTAGTAATTCCACTTATTTTAAGGCCTCTCCTTATTGTACCCCGTACTATTCTTTCCCCCCGACATTCACACCTTGTCAAGATCATTCTTGGGAGAAGCGCCAAGTTGCTGTGGGTTTCTCTCTTTTCCCTTCTCTTAAAAGGTGTTTGTATAACTCTTCTAAGGCTAATTCCACTACAGGAACAGGCTGGTCTTGGTTTCAATGGTTGATTTCCAATGAAAAGGGGGCCACAGCCGATGTCTCTGCTCTGGCTCAATTGAGAGGAGTCCAGAGTTGGCTGTTTAATGTGTCTGGCTCTGTACAGGACACTGCTAATGGTAGGAGACTTAAAAACATTTCATTCAATTCTCTGATGTCCAATGCTACACTGCCCCCTGCAGCAGTCTGTCTTCATTCTCCGTTTCTGTTCCTTTTGATCAATGATACCAATACTACAGAATCGGATATGATTGACTGTTCTAATTGTACATGTGTCTTGTCTGAGTGTTGAAATGGATCCTGGAGCACGTCAGTTGTTATGAAGGTCCCGACTTTCATCCCGATTCCGGTTACTGCGGATCCGGACTCCTTCCCTATTATTGAGGTGCTCAGGAGCTGTAGGGATTTTGGAATCACGGCAGCTATTGTGACAGCGGTCGCAGTGTCTGCTGCTGCAGCAGTCACTGCCGGAGTAGCCATGGCTAGTCAAGTGCAGACTGCGGCCACTGTTAATCAGGTCATCCAACAAACTTCCACCATTTTAGAGTCTCAAATTAAAATCAATCAACATATTTTATCAGGAATTTTGGCCATTAATCAAAGGGTGGATCTCCTCCAAGCTCAGATTGAGGAATTGTCAGACCTAGTACATTTGGGTTGTGTTGATCATTGTGCACATCTATGTATAACATCTCTCAGATTTAATGATTCCAGAAATACCTCTCAAATCATTGGACAGTACCTGGCCGGAAACTGGTCCATGGAAGCAGAGAAGTTGATCCAGACCCAACTGACACAAATTGCCATGTTGAACAACACTCGTGTGGACCCTGTGACATTGGGCCAATTTACGAATTGGCTGTCTTCTGCCTTTTCTTTCTTTAAGGAATGGGTGGGAGTAGGCATTTTTGGAGCGATATGTTGTTTTGGGATTGTCCTTTGTCTGTGGCTTTTCTGTCGCCTAAGAGCTCACCATAGCCAAGAAAAGGCTATGATCGTCCAGGCTTTTGCAGCCCTAGAGAATGGTATCTCTCCACAAGTTTGGCTTGTGCAACTTAAGCAATAATTTCCTGGGTTTTGGCCATTGCACCCCAAGTCATCTTTGACATTGCACTGGGTTTGGCATGCCCTCCTCTTCCTGCTTTCCCAGTTTTGGAAGGCCCATGCACTCTGCAGGCCTTGTTGCCATTGCCCGCAGGTGGGCTTCCATGCTGGTGCTGCACTTTATGCTTTGGACCCTTTGTTTTCTCAGGGGCTGAGGGATGGTGTTGCCACTTCCAACCTCATAGTCACTGACCGGCTACTTGTAAAATCCCCTTTCTTTTTCACCGTCATCACGATGCAGGATGCGAGGCAAGGCACTGCACTTGAGTGATCCCTCAACGGACCTCAAGGAAAGCATGTCCTATTGCATGCGGGTTTGATGTCCACGCCCCGCCCTATGAAAAAAGGCGTTGGCTGATATGGGACCAGGTCTAGGGAAGGGCCCTCCTTAGGACTCAACCATACACTGCAGCCACTTCTGCACAGTGGGATAGGACCTCTACTTTCGCCTGCATTGTTTTATAAAATAGAAGGGGGAACTGTGGTAAGCCATTCTTATAGACCGTGGCCGCCATTAGAAGATGGTGCCGGCTTCCACTGTGGCCTGTGATAAACAACTCCTTTTTTGGAGAGTTGGCGCGCAATCCCTTACCACCCTATGAGAGAGATCCACGTGGCAGCTTGGGATTGGTATGCGGGAGGCTTTATTAGTCTATGCTTGGGTGCTCGGCGGGGGGTCGCTAGAAGATGATACTTGAATCAAGGCCTGAATAAACTGCTGAAAGAAGAATCCTGTGTCGTGTTTTCCCTTGCCGGCGAGGGGTCGTGACAGTTTAGGCAAAGGACAAGGGTTAGTATTAGGGTTAGAACTAGGGTTAGAGTTAGGGTTATGATTAAGGCTATGTTTAGGGCTAGGATGAGGACTAGAATTTGTTTTAGGGTTAGGAATAGTATTATTGCTATGGCTAATGTCAGGTCTAGGTTTACAGATAAGGGTTAAGGCTATGACTCAGTTTTGTTTTAGGGCTAGGGGTAGGGTTAGTGCTAGTTTTAAGATTAGTTTAGGGTTAGGTTTAGATTTAGACCAAAGATTAGTATTAGGGTCAGAATAATGGTCAGGATAGGGTTAGGGTTTGGGTTATGGTTAAATCTAGAATGAATGCTAGGTTTAGGACTAGTTATAGAGTTAGGGTTTTGGTTAGGCTAAGGATTATTGCTAAGAATAAGGTTAGCATTAGGTGAGGGTTTGGCTTAGGGTAAGGAATAGGGTTAGGACTATGGTTATGGTTAGGTTTAGGATTAAAGCTGGTGATAGGGCTTGGATTAGGGCTAGTTTTGTATTAGGGTTAGGGCTAGTGTTATCATTACGACTAATGTAAGAACTAGAGCTATGATTATGGTTAGTTTTAGGGTTAAGTTTAGGGCTAGTTCTGGTGTTAGTGTTAGGTTTAAGGTTAGGGTAACGTTTAGAGCTAGGTTTAGTGTTTGGTTATGAGTCAAGGTCATGGTGAGGTATACGGTTAGGGTAGGTTTCAAATTAGGGCTAGGGTTATTCCTGGTGTAGGGTTAGGATTTGGTCTTTGGTAAAAGTTAGTGTTAGGGCTATGGCTCAGTTTTGTTTTAGGGCTAGGGCTAGGGTTAGGGATAATTTTAGGATTAGCATTAGGGTTAGTGCTAATTTCAGGGTTAGGCTGGGGCATCGGGTTAGGGTTAGGTTAAGAGATAGGTTTTGATCTAGAGTTAGTGCTAGGGCTAAGGATAGTGCAACTGTTACAACTAGGGTTAGCGCTTGGGTTAGGGTTACGGAAAGGGTTAGGGTTAGAAGTAGGAATAGGTCTTTTGTGAGAATTATTGTTACTCTAAATTCTAGATTTAGGATTAGGGTTAGGAATAGGGCTAAATTAGGGCTAGGATTAGGGCTAGGTTTAGTGTTAGGGTTAGGGCTAGAGTTATGGTTATGGTTAGGGCTAGGGCTAGGTTTAGGGTTGGGTTAAGGGTTAGGGTTGAAGCTACTGTTAGGGCTAGGGTGATTGTTAGGTTTAGTATTAGGTCTCAGTTATGGTTATGGTTATGGTTAAGGTTAGGGTTGGGGTTAGGGCTATGGTTTTCATTAGGGTTAGGGTTCATTTTATAGTAATGTATTGGGTTATATGTAACATTAGGGTTAGGGTTAAGGTTAGGTTATGCTTAAATTTTGGTTTAGGGATAGGTTTAGTTTTCATTTAGGGTAAGTGTTAGGGTTTGAGTTAGTGTTAAGTTTATGGAAAGGGTTAGGTTTAGGGTTAGTTCGAGGGTTAGGTTTACGATTAGGGTTACATATAGGGTTAGGTTTAGCGCTAGGGTTATTATTAGCGTTAGGGTTAGGATTAGGGTAATGTTAGAGTTAGAGCTAGGGTTAGTACTAAGGTTAAGGTTAGGATTAATGCTAGGGTTAAGTTTATGTTTAGGAATAGGTCTAGGGTTATATTTAGGCTAAGGGTTAGTCTTTGAGCTAAGGTTATGTGTAAGGCGAGGGTTAGGCTTAGGGCTACATTTAGGATTATGGTTATGCTTAGGGTAGGTTTAGGCCTTGGATTAGGGCTAGGTTTTGTGATAGGTTTAAGCTCAGGGTTATGGCTATGTGTACTGTAAGATCTAGGTTTTGATTAGAGCTAGTTTTAGGGTTAGGGTTATGGCTATGTCTCTTGTTAGGTTTAAGTTTGGGGTTAGTTTCAGGTTTAGAGTTAGGTTTAGTGTTAGTGTCAGTGTTCAGGTTAGAGTCAGGTGTAGGGTGAAAGCCAGAATTAGGACTAGGGTTAAGTCTACGGGTAGGGTTAGTGTTTGCTTTAGGTTAAGGATTATGTTAGCGCTAAGGCTCAGGTATTTTTAGGTCTAAGTCTAGAGTTATGGCTATATTTAGGATTAAATATAGGTCTAGGGCTAGTTTTAGGTGTTAGGTGTAGGTATAAGTTTACTGGTAGGGCTAGTTTCAGGGTTTGGTTTAGGGTTAGGGTCAGATTTAGACTGAGGGTTTATGTTAGGGTAAGTAATTGAGTTAGAGTTAGAGGTAAAATTAGGGCTAGAGTTAGGACTAGTAATAGGGTTAGGGTTTGGATTAGGCTATGGATTAGGATTAGGACTAAGATTAGCATTATGGATAGGGTTTGGCTTAGGTTAAGTGATAGAGTTAGAGCTAGGGTTTGGGCTAGGTTTAGGGTTAGGTTTAAGGCTAGGATTAAGATTAGGTTTAGGTTTAGGTTTAGGTTTACATCTACGCTTACGGGCCAGATTTGGGCTAGTTTTTCTGTTAGGTTTAGGGCTAGGGTTAGGGCTATGGCTAATATAAGAACTAAGGTTATGATTAGAGTTAGTATTTGGTCTAGATCTAGTGTTAGCATTATTTTTAGGGTTAGTGTGATATTTAGAAGTAAGGATAGTGTTAGAATATAAGTCAGGGTTAGGGTTAATTTTAGGACTAATTCATGAATTAGAGCTAGAAGTTTATGGCCAGGTTTAGGGTTAGGGTTTGGTTTAGGTTAACATTTAGTGTTAGAACAATGTCTCGGTTTTGTTTAAAAGATAAGGCTAGGGTTACGGATAGTTTTAGGATTAGCGATAGTGTTAGGTCTAGTGGTAGGTTAAGGATTAGGCTTAGGGTTAGGGTCAAATATAGAGTTATGGTTAGATCTATGGTAGGGTCTAGGGCTAGGGTCAGGGCTAAGTTTAGGGCTTGTGTTAGGTTTATTGTAATGGATAGGGTTAGAACTAGAAATAGAGCTATGAGGAGATTTAGAGTTAGTCTTAGGCCAAGGTTAGGGGTAGAGTTAGAGTTAGGGCTTAATTGGGGCTAGGATTAGTGCTAGGGTTAGTGATAGGGTTAGACCTATTTTTAGGGCTAGAGATATGGTTAGTGTTAGGGTTAGGGTTAGTGATACGGTTAGGAGAAAGGATGGGGTTATACCTAAGTTCAGGTCTAGGTTGAGGGTTAAAATAAGAGAAAGGGCTAGAGTTAGGATTGTAGTTAGGGTTAAGGCTAGTTATAGGCCTAAGATGGGAACTAGTGTTTATATTAGGGTTAGGGCTTGGATTAGGGATGGGGCTAATGTCAGGTATAGGTTTATGGTTCCAGTTAGTTTTAGGGTTAGGATATGGCTAGGTCTAGTGTAAGCGTTTGGTTTAAGTTAAGGGTCAGATTTAAAGCTTGGTGTATTATTAGGGTCAAGGTTTGTTTAGGGTTTGGTTTAGGTTAAAATTTAGGGTTAAGGCTTTAATTTGCATTAGTGATTTGGGTTAGGGTAATTGATAAGGATAGGTTTAGGGTTCAGGTTAGGTTTAGAGTAATAAATATGTTTAATTTTAGCAATAGTGTTAGCATTAGCCTTATGGTTAGCTTTTGGGTTAGGCTTATCTTTAGGATAATAGAAGGGTTGAAGCTAAGGTTAGGGCTAGGGTTAAGGTTAGAATTAGGACAAGGGTTAGGGTTAGGCCTAGGGTTAGTGTCAGGGTTAGTTTTGGGGTAAGTGTTAGCATATGAGCTAGGATTAAGGGTAGCATGAGGGTTAGGGTTAGAGTCAGGACTAGGTTTTGGTTTAGGGTTAGGGTTGTGTTGAGATTAAGGCTAGAGTTTGAGATAGAGTTAGGGTTAAGGTGAAGTTTAGGGTTAGGGTTAAGTTTAGGCTGATGGTTAGGTTTACAATAAGGCCTAGTGTTAGGTCTAGGATAAGAGCTATATTTTGTGAGAGGTTTATGGCTAGCATTGGGGCTATGAATAATTTAAGAGCTAGGGATATGATTATGGCTAATTTTAGTGTAGGATTATGGATAAATCTAGTGTTTTGATTATGTTTTGGGTTAGGATAAGATTTAGTGATAGGGTTTGTCTTAGGGTAACAGTCATTGTTTGTGATAGGGTTAGGTTTAGGATGAAAACCAGATTTAGGAGTAGCATTGGGTCTAGGGATAGAGTTAGTCTTTACGTTAGGTTAACAGTTATTGTTAGGGCTAATGCTAGGTATTTGTTTAGGGCAAAGGCTAGATTTATGACTCTATTTAGGACTAGGTTTGGTCTAGTGCTATTGTTAATGCTAGGTTTAGATATAAGTTTACTGGTAGGGTAGGGTTTGGGTTCACTTTAGGGTTAGGGTCAGGTTTTGACCTAGCATTAGTGTTAGGTTCAGAATAAGGGTCAGGGTTAGAGTTAGGGTTAGAGATAGAATGAGGGCTCAGATTAGGACTAGTAATAGTGACAGGGTTTGGTGTAGGCTAAGGATTATGGTTAGGACTAGTGTAGCATTAGGGTAAGGGTTTGACTTAGGATAAGGGATAGGTTTAGAGGTAGAATTAGGGTTAGTTTTAGGGTTAGGTTTAGGGTTAAACCTAGGTTTAGGGATTGGAATAGGGCTAGGATTTGTGTTAGCATTAGGACTACAGCTAATAAAGGAACTAGGATATGATTAGGGCTAGTCCTAGGGTTAGTGTTAGGTCAATATTTAGAGCTATGGTTACTGTTAGGGTCAGATTAAGGGTCAGGTTTACTCCAAGGGTTAGGTTTACAACTCAAATTAGGGCTATGTTTAGGGCTAGTGTAGGTTTAGGGTTTGGTTTAGTTAAGGGTTAGGGTTAGGGTTATGGCTCGATTTTGTTTTAGGGCTAGGGTAGTGTTAGGGATAGTTTTTTCATTAGTATTAGGGTTAGGGATAGTGTTAAAGTGAGCTTTAGGCTTATCGTTAGGGTTAGATCCAGGTTTAGGGCTAGGGTGAATGTTAGGGCTAAGCTTGGGGCTATGTATAGGGATAGGGTGTGGATTATTGTAAGGGATAAGTTTAGAATTAGGGATAGGGCTAGGAAGATATTTAGAGTTAGTCTGATTGCTAGGGATTGTGTTAGGTTTAGGGTTAGGGCTAAATTAGTGCTAGATTAGAGCTATGTTTTGTGGTAGGTTTATGCCTAGGTTTAGGGTTATGGTTAGGGTTAGCATTAGGGTTAGGGTAAGGAATGATGATACAGCTACATTTAGGGCTAGGGCAAAACATAAAATTAGGGTTAGGGCAAGGGTTAATGTTAGGGTTAGGATTAACTCTAGGTTTAGGGTTAGGATGAGGGCTAGGATTTGTGTTAGGGTTAGGGCTACGATTAGGGACAGAGATAATGTCAGGTGTAGGGTTATGTTTAGGTATAGTTTGTAGTTAAGGATTATGGCCAGGTGTATTGTAAGTGTTAGGTTGAATGTTAGGGTCAAGTTTACACCTAGGGGTATTATTAGGGTCAGAGCCAGGGTTAGGGTATGGGTTAGGTTAAGGTTTAGGCTTAGGGATAAAATTAGCATTAGGGTTAGTGTTTGGGTTAGAGAAATGGATATGGTTAGGTTTAGGTTTAAGATTAGATTTAGAATAATGGACAGGTTTAGGGTTAAGGATAGGGTTAGGTTTCGGCCTAGGGACAGAATACAGTTATGGTTATGGTTAGGGTAATATATTGGATTTTAGCTACAGTTAGGCCTAGTGTTATAGTTAGGTTAGGGGTAGGTTTAGGGTTGGGCCTTGGGATAGAATTTGGTTATGGTTATGGTTAGGGTAATAGATAAGATTAGAGCTAGGTATAGGACTAGGATTATGGTTAGGGTTAGGGCTATGGTTTGGGTTAGATTTTGGATTAGGACAAGGTTTAGGTTTATGGTTAGGTTTAGTTTAAATGTTAGGTCTACAGTTAGGGTTAGGGCTAGGGTTAAAGCTAGGGTTAGGGCTCTGATTAGGTCTAGGTTTTGAGCTAGGTCAGGGCTATTTAGGACTATGGCCAATATTAGAATTAGGGTTATGATTGTGGCTAGTATTAGGCTTAGCATTATGTCTAAATCTAGTGTGTAGATAAGGTTTAATTTTAGGGTGATGTTTAGAGATGTCGTTAGTGTTACCATCCGAGTCAGGAGCAGTGTTACTGATCAGAGTTAGGGATAGACTTGAATTACCGCTAGAGTTAAGGCTAATTGTAGGGTTAGTGTTTGTTTAAGGGTTAGGGTAAGAATTAGGAATAGTTCAAATCTCAAGAGTAGGATTATGGTTTGGTTAGAGTAAGTGTAATGGCTTTGGCTCAGTTTTGATTTATAGCTAGGGCTAATTTTAGGATTAGCAATAGTGTTAAAACTAGAGGTATGGTGAGGTTTAGGCTTAGATTTATTGTATTGGTTAGATCTAGGTTTAGGGCTAAGGCTAGGTTTAGGGCTAAGGTTAGGGCTAATGTTAGGGTTATGGTAACAAATATAGTTAGAACTATAAAAAAAGCTAGGGCGAGAGTTAAAGTTAGTCTTAGGACTAGGGTTAGGTTTAGGTTTATGGTTAGGGCTAAATTAGGCTAGATTTAGGGCTAGGGTTAGTGTTAGGGTTAGTCCTAGGGTTAGGGTTATGCTTAGGGGCAGAGATAGTGTTATAGCTAGGCTTAGGTCTAGGGCGAAGGTTAGAATTTTGTTAGAACTAGGGTTAGGATTAAGGCTATGTTTAGTGCTAGGATGAGGGTTTGTGTTAGGCCTAGGGCTAGGATTATGGCTAGGGCTAATGTCAGATCTAGATTTACAGTTAGTGTTAGTTTTAGGGTTAGGTTATGGCTAGGTCTGGTTTAAGGGTTAGGTTTAGGGTAAGGGTCAGGTATAAAGCTAGGTGTATTATTAGGGTGAGTGTCTGGGTATGTTTTATTTAAGTTAAGTTTTAAGGTTCAGGATTGAATTAGCTTTAGGTTTAGGGTTAAAGATAGGGTAATGGATAGGATTAAGTTTAAGCTTCAGGTTAGATTTAGAGTAATGGATAAGGTTAGTGTTAGCGATAGGGTTAGCGTTAGGCCTAAGGTTGGCATTTGAGTTATGCTCATCTTTAGGGTAATAGATAGTGTTAGACCTAAGGTTAGCACTAGGGATAAGGTTACAATTAGGTGTAGGGTTAGGTTAGTCCTAGGATTATTGTAAGGGATAGTTTTAGGGTAAGTATTTGTATTTGAGTTAGGGTTAGGTCTTGGGTGAGGGTTAGGGTTAGAGTCAGGGCTATGGTAAGGGTTAGGGTTAGGTTTAAGGTTAGGTTTAGGGTTAGGTTTAGAGTAAGGGTTAGAGTTTGAGCTAGGTTTAGGGGTAGGGCAAGCATAGGATTAAGCTTATGTCTAGGGTTATTTTTAGGGTTATGATTAGGGTTATATTTAGGGGTAGGATAAGGGCTAGGTTTTATTTGAGGTTTAGGGCTAACGTTAGAGCTATGGGATATATAAGAGCCAAAAATATGTTTATGGCTAGTTTTAGGATCAGGGTTATGGATATGTCTAGTGTTAGGGTAAGGTTTGGAGTTAGTATAAGGTTTAGAGCTAGAGTTTGTTTTAGGTTAAGGGTCATTGTTCGGGATAGGGTTAGGTTTAGGATGACTGCCAGAATTATGACTAGCGTTGGGTGTAGGGATAGGGTGAGTTTCACGTTAGGTTTACAGTTATTATTAGGGCTACTGCTAGTTTTCTGTTTAGGTCTATGTCTATATTTATGACTATATTTAGGATTAGGTTTGCTCTAGTGCTGGTGTTACTGTTAGGTTTAAGTATAGGTTTACCGGTAGGGGTTGTATTAGGGTTCAATTTAGTGTTAGGGTCAGGTTTAGACTTAGGGTTAGTGTTAGCGTCAGAATAAGGGTCAGAGTTAGTGTTAGGTTTAGAGCTAGAATGGGGGCTAGGATAGAACTAGTAATAGAGTTAGGGTTTGGGGTAGGCTAAGGATTTAGTTTAGCACTAGGGTAGCATTAGTGTGAGGGTTTCACTTAGGGAAAGGGATAGGGTTTTAGGTAGGGTTAGAGTTAAGGTTAGGTTTAGGGCTAGGGTTAGGGTTAAGGTTAGAGTTAAAAAATAAGGTTAGGTCTCGGATTCAGGCTAGGATTTGTGTTATCATTAGGGCTACTGCTAATGAAAGAACTAGGATTCCTTTTAGAGTTAGTTCTAGGGTTAGCATTAGGGCAATGTTTAGAGCTAGGGTTTAATGTTAGGGGCCGAGGCAGGGACAGGGTTATTTCTAGGGTTAGGGTTAGGACTCAAATTAGGGCTAGGTTTAGGGCTAGGTGTAGCTTTAGGGTTTGGTTTAGGGTAAAGGTTAGGGTTATTGCTCGGTTTTGTTTTACGGTTAGGGTAGATTTAGGGCTAGTTTTCCAATTAGCATTAGGGTTAGGGCTAGTTTTAGGGTGAGGTTTATGCTTAATTTTAGTTTTAGATTTAGGTTTAAGCCTTGGGAGAAGGTAGGGCTGGGATTGGGGCTAGGGATAAGACTAGCATTTGGGTTACAGTAAGGGATAGGTTTAGAACAAGGGAGAGGGCTAGGGCAAGAGTTAGAGTTAGTCTTAGGGATAGCGATAGGGTTAGGTTTAGTGTTAGGGCTAAATTAGGGCTAGGATTAGTGCTAGGGTTAGTTTTAGATTTAGGCCTAGGTTTAGGGCTAGGGTTAGGTTTAGCATTAGGGTTAGGGTAAGGTATGATGTTACAGCTATGTTTAGTGCTAGGACAAGTGATAAAATGATGGTTAGGACTAGGGTTAAAATTACGGTTAGGATTAAGGCTAGGCTAGAATAGGATTAGGGCTAGGAATAGATCTAATGTCAGGTCTAGGGTTAAGTTTAGGCTGGGGTTAGGGGTAGGGCTATGGCTCAGTTTTGTTTTAGAACTAGGCCTAGGGTTAAGGCCTGATTTATTGTTAGCAATAGTGTTAGGGCTAGTGGTATGGTGAAGTTCAGGCTTAGATTTATTGTTATGGTTAGATCTGGGTTTAGGGCTATGGCTAAGTTTAGGGCTAAGGGTAGGACTATTGTTAGGGTTATGGTAATGGATAGGGTTAGAAGTAGAAATAGGGCTAGGGTGAGAGTTCAAGTTAGTCTTTGGGCTAGGATTAGGGTTAGGTTTAGGGTTAGTGATAATTTAGGGCAAGGATTAGCATTAGGTTAGTGTTAGGGTTATGCCTAGGGTTAGTGTTAGAGTTAGTGTTAGAGTTAGGATTAGGTTTAGGGGAAGGAATAGGGTTATAGCTTTAGGGCTACTGTGAGGGTTAGAATTAGGGTTAGGGCTAAGTTTCGGTTTAGTTAGGATTAAGGCTATGTTTAGGGCTAAACTGAGGGTTTGTGTTAGGGCTAGGACTAGGATTAGGGCTAGGGCTAATGTCAGGTCTAGGTTTATGGTTAGTATTGGTTTTAGTGTTCGGTTATGTCTATGTCTAGTGTAAGGTTTAGGTGTAGGGTAAGGGTCACATTTAGTGCTAGGTGTATTATTAGAGTCAGGGTCTTGTTAGGGTTTGCTTTATGTTAAGATTTAGGGTTAATTCTTGAATTAGCATTAGGTTAGGGTTAGGGTTAGGGTAATGGATAGAATTAATTTTATGGTTCCGGTTATGTTTAGAGTAATGGATAAGGTTAGTGTTAGTGATAGGGTTATCTTTAGGCCTAGGGTTAACATTTGAGTTAGGCTTACCTTTAGGGTAATTGATAGGGTTGGAGATAAAGTTAGGGCTAGGGTTAATGTTAGGATTATGGTTTGGGATAGGGTTAGGTCTAGGGTTAATGTTAGGTTTAGGATTAGAGTATGTGTAGGCATTTGAGCTTGAGATAGGGCTGGGGCAATGGTTAGGGTTTGAGTCAGAACTAGGCTTAGGTTTAGGGTTACGGTTATGTTTAGACTAAGGATTAGATTTTAAGCCAGGATTAAGGCTAGAATGAGGGTTTAGCATTAGGGTTAGGCATAAGCTTATGGTTAGGGTTATGATTAGGTCTAGGTTAAGGGATATGATAAAGGCTACATTTTGTGTGATGTTTAGGGCTAACGTTAGGGCTATGGGTAATGTAAGAGCTAGTGATATGGTTATGGCTAGTGTTAGTGTCAGGGTTATTGATAAGTCTAGTGTTAGGGTTAAGTTTTGGTTTAGGATAAGGTTTAGGGCTAGGTTTCTATTGGTTTAAGGGTCATTGTTGTGTTAAGATTGGTTTTATGTTTAGGGCCACAATTAGGACTAGCGTTTGGTGTAGTGATAAGTTTAATCTTTACATTAGGTTATGGGTTATTGTTAGGGCTACTGCTAGGTTTTTGTTTAGTGCTAGGGCTAGATTTATGACTCTATTTAGGATTAGGTTTGGTCTATTTCTAGTGTTACTGTTAGGTTTAAGTATAGGTTTACCGATAGTGGTAGTGTTAGGGTTTGGTTTAGGGTTAGTGTCAGGTTTAGACCTAGGGATATTTTTAGGGTCAGAATAAGGGTCAGGGTTAGTATTAGGGTTAAAGGTAGAATGAGGGCTAGGTTTAGGACTAGTAATAGAGTTAGGGTTTGGGGTAGGCTAAGGATTAAAGTTAGGACTAGAGTAGCACTAGGGACATGGTTTGGCTTAGGGTAAGGAATAGGGTTATTGGTAGAGTTGGGGTTATTGTTAGAGTCAGGGCTTGGATTAGGGCTAGGATTTTTGTTATCACTACGGCTCCAGCTAATGAAAGAACTAGTTTTCTGATAAGGGATAGTTCTAAGGTAAGAGTTAGTACAATGTTTAGAGCTAGGGTTACTGATAGGTCCCGACTCAGGGTCAGATTTATTTCTATGGTTAGGGTTAGGACTCAAATTAGGGCTTTGTTTCAGGCTAAGTGTAAGGTTAGTCTTTGGTTTAGGTTAAGGGTTAGGGTTAGGATTATTGCTCGGTTTTGTTTTAAGACTAGGGTAGGGTTAACACTCATTTTCCAATTATCATAAGGTTTAGGGCTAGTGTTAGGGTGAGGTTTGGGCTTAAAGTTAGGATTTACAACCAGGTTTAGGGCTAGCGTGATGGCTAGAGTTAGCGTTGGGGCTAGGGATAGGGCTACAGTTTGGATTATGGTAAGGGATAGGTTTTGAAATAAGAATAGGCCTAGGGCGAGAGTTAGAGTTAGTTTTAGGGCTAGGGATAGGGTTAGTTTTAGGTTTAGGGTTAAATTAAGGCTAGAATTAGCCCTAGGGTTAGTGTTAGGTTTTGGCCTAGAGTTAGGGCTAGGGTTATTGTTATCGTTAGGGATAGGGTAGGTATGATGTTACAGCTACATTTTGGGCTAGGGCATGGGATAAAATTAGGGTCAGGACTCTGGTTAAGGTTAGGATTAGGATTAAGGCTAGGCTTAGGGCTAGGATTAGTACTAGGGTTTTTGTTAGTGTTAGGGCTAGGATTAGGTCTAGGGCTAATGTCAGTTCTACGGTTATGGTTAGGGATAGTTTTAGGTTTAGGTTTATGGCCAGATATATTGTAAAAGTTACACTGAGGGTTAGGGTCAGGTTTACAGCTAGGGTTACTATTAAAGTTAGTCAGGTTTAGGTTATGGGTAAGATTAATTTTAGGGTTAGGGCTAAAATTAGCATTAGGGTTAGGGTAATGGATATGGTTAGGTTTCAGGTTCAGGTTAGGTTTAGTATAATGTACAGGGTTAGGGAAATGTATAGGTTAGGGTTAGGCCTAGGGATAGAATTTGGTTAAAGACATGGTTCAGGTAATGGATAGGATGAGAGATACATTTAGGATTAGGGTTATGATTAGGTTAGGGCTATGGTTAGAATTAGGCCTATGGTTAGAATTTGCTTAGGGTTATTGTTAGGATAATGGATAAAATTATATCAAGGTTTAGGGCTGGTGTTATGGTTAGGAATAGGGGTATGGTTTGGTTTAGGTTTCGGATTAGGACAAAGTTTAGGTTTAGGGTTAGTTTTAGGTTAAGTGTTAGGGCTAGGGATAGGGTTAGGGCTGTGATTAAAACTAAGATTAGGGCTCAGATTTGGGCTAATTTTTGGGTTAGGTTAGGGCTAGTGTAGGACTATGGCTAATATAAGAACTAGGATTATGATTAAGGCTAGTATTAGGGTTAGCATTAGGACTACGTCTAGTGTTTATATTAGGTTTAGGTTTAGGGGGATGATTAGAGATAGGTTAGTGTTAGCGTCAGAGTTAGGATCAGTGTTACTTTTAGGATTAGGGATAGGACTCGAATTAGGGCAAGTGTTAAGGCTAGATGTAGGGTTAGGGTTTGTGTTATGCGTAGGGTAAGAATTAGGGATAGGACTAATGTCAGGTCTAGGGTTACGTTTAAGTTAGGGTTAGGGTTGAGGCTATGGCTCAGATTTTTTTTTAAGGTTAGGTTAGGTTTAAGAAAAAAGTATGGGGTTATAGCTAGGTTTAGGGATAGGGTGAGAGTTAGAATTAGGGTTAGGACTAGGTTAAGGTTTGGGTTATTATTAAAGCTAGCTTTAGGGCTATGTTTAGGGTTTGTGTTAGGGCTAGAGCTAGGATTAGGACTAAAGCTAATGTCAGGTCTAGGGTTATGGTTAGGGATAATTTTAGTGTTAGGTTATGGCTAGGTCTAGTGTAAGGGTTACATTTAGGGTAAGGGTCAGGTTTAGAACTAGGTGTATTATTATGGTCAGGGTCGGGGTAGGGTTTGGTTTGGTTTAAGGTTTAGGTTTAAGGGTTGAATTAGCATTGGGGTTAGGGTTATATTTAGGGTAATGGATAGGGTTAGGTTTAGGTTTCAGGTTTATTTTAGAGTAATGGATAGGTTTAGTGTCAGCGATAGGGTTAGCATTAGGCATAGGGTTAGCATTTGAGTTAGGCGTATCTTTAGGGTAATGGATATGGTTAGAGCTAAGGTTAGTGCTAGCATTAAGGTTAGGATTAAGGCTAGGGTTAGGTTTAGGCCTAGGGTTAGTGTCAGGGTTAGGTTTAGGGTAAGTGTTAGGATATGAGCTAGGGTTAGGGTGATGGTTAGGGTTATAATCAGGGCTAAGGTTACCCTTAGGGTTATGATTAGGGCTAGGTTTAGGGCTAGGATAAGGTTAGGTTTGTGTGATGTTTATAGCTAGCATAAGGGATATCAGTTAGGGTAGGGTTAGTGTTAGAGTTAGGGCCAGAATTAGGACAAGTGTTGGATCTATGGATAGGGTTAGTCTTTTGGTTAGATTCAGGGTTATTTTTAGGGCTAGTGCAAGGTTTTTGTTAAGGGCTGGTGCTAGATTTATGAGTATATTTAGAATTAGGTTTGATGTAGTGCTAGTGTTACTGTTATGTTTAGGTACAGGTTTACTGGTAGTATTAGGGATAGGGTAAGGTTTAGAGTTAGTGTGAGGTTTAGTTCTAGGGTTAGTGTTCGAGTCAGAAAAAGGGTCAGGGTTTGGGTTAGAGTTACAGCTAGAATGAGGGCTAGGTTTAGGACTAGTAATAGAGTTGGGGATTGGTGTAGGCTAACAATTAGGATTAGGACTAGGTAACATTACGGTTAGGTTTTGGCTTAAGAAAAGGGATAAGTTTAGAGGTAGGATTAGGGTTAGGGATAGGTTTAGGGCTAGGGTTAGGGTTAGGGTTACTCTTATGGTTAAACCTAGGGTTAGAGATTGGATTAGCGCTAAGATTTTTGTTAGCTTTAGGGTTACTGCTAATGAAAGAACTTGGTTTCTGATTAGGGCTAGTTCTAGGGTTAGCATTAGGGCAATATATAGAGCTAAGGTTAGTTTTAGGATCCTTATCAGGTCAGGGTTATTTCTAGGGTTAGGTTTATTACTCAAATTATTGCAAGGTTTAGGGCTAGGTTTAGGGTTAATGTTTGGTTTAGGTTTAGGTTAAGGGTTAGGGTTAGGGTAATGGCTCAGTTTTGTTTTAGGGCTAGGGTAGGATTAGGGTTAGTTTTCAAATTAGCATTAGGGTCAAAGCTAATGTTAGGGTGAGCTTTACGCTTAATGTTAGGGTTAGATCCACGTTTAGGGCTAGAGCAATAGTTAGGGCTAAGGTTGGGGCTAGGGATAGGGCTAGAGTTTGGATTATGATAAGGGATAAGTTTAGAACTAGGGATAGGGCTAGGGTGAATGTTAGTGTTAGTTTTAGGGCTATGGATAGGGTTAGGTTTAGGGTTAGGGTAAATTAGTGATAGGATTAGTGCTAGGGTTAGTGTTAGGTTTAGGCTTAGGTTTAGTGCTAGGATTAGGGTAAGGTATGATGTTACAGCTAAGTTTTTGAATAGGTCAAAAGATAAAATTAGGGAATGGGGTGGGGTTAAGTTTATGGTCACTATTAAGGCTAGGCTTAGTGCTAGGATTAGGGTTAGGTTTTTTGTTAGGGTTAAGGCTAGGATTAGGGCTGGGGCTAATGTCAGGTCTAGGTTTATGGTTAGGGATAGTTTTAGGGTTAGGTTTGTAGCCAGACTATTGTAAGGGTTAGGTTGAGTGTTAGGGTCAGTTTATAGCTAGGGTATTATTAGGGCTGGAATCAGGGTTAGGCTATGTTTTAGGTTAAAGTTTAAGGTTAGGGCTCAAATTAGCATTAGAGTTAGTGTTCGGGTTAGTGTAATGGATATGGTTAGGTTTAGGGTGCAGTTTACGTTTATGGTAATGGACAGCCTTAGGGTTAGGGATAGTGTTAAGGTTAGGCCTAGTGATAGAATTCACTTAGGGTTATGGTTAGGGTAATGGATAGGATTAGATCTACAGTTAGGGCCAGGGTTATGATTAGGTTAGGGCTATGGTTAGGGTTAAGCCTTGGGTTAGATTTCAGTTAGGGTTAGATTAGAGCTAGGATTAGGTCTAGGGTTATGGTTAGGATTAGGGCAATAGTTCGGTTTAGGTCAAGGTTATTTTTTGGGTTAAGTTTAGGTTAAGTGTTAGGGGTAAGGTTTTGGGCTTGGGTTAAAGCTATGGTTAGGGCTCAGATTAGGGATAGGTTTTGGGTTAGGTTAGGGATAAGGTAGGACTAAGGCTATTGTAAGAACTGGAGTTAGGATTAGGACTAGTTTTAGATTTAGCATTAGGTCTAGGTCTAGTGTTTATATTAGGTTTAGGTTTAGGGAGATGATTAGAGTTAGGGTTAGTGTTAGGGTCAGAGTCAGCATCAGTGTTACTGATCAGGTTTAGGGATAGTACTTGAATTAGGGCTAGGATTAAGGCTAGGTGTAGGGTTAGGTTTGGTGTTAGGGTTAGGGTAAGAATTAAGGATTAAGCTAATGTCAGATCTAGTGTTACCATTATGCTAGGCTTAGGGTTAGGGCTATGGCTCAGTTTTGTTTTAGAACTACGGCTAGGGTTAGGGCTAGTTTTAGGATTAGCGATAGTGTTAGGGCTAGTTGTATGGTGAGGTTTAGGCTTAGATTTATTGTTATGGTTAGATCTAGGTTTAGGCCCAAGGCCTGCATTAGGGTTAAGGTTAGGGCTAGTGATAGGGTTATGGTAACAGATAAGGTTTTAACTAGAAATAGGACTGTGGTGTGATTAGAGTTACTCTTTGGGCTAGAGTTATGTGTAGGTTTAGGGTTAGGTCTGAATTAGGGCTAGGATTAGCACTAGGGTTAGTGTTAGGGATAGGCCTATGGTTAGGGCTAGGGTTATGGTTAGTGTTAGTGTTAGGGTTAGGGTTAGATTTATGGGAAGTGATGGGGTTATAGAGCTAGGGTTCAGGTTAGAATTTGATTTAGGGTTAGGGTTAGGTTTTGGGTTAGGATTAAGTCTAGGTTTAGTGCCAGGGTGAGGGTATGTGTTAGGTATGTCTAGGATTAGTGCTAGAGTTAATGTCATGTCTAGGTTCATAGTAATTGGTAGTTTTATGGTTAGATTATGCCTAGGTCTAATGTAAGGCTTAGATTTACAGTAATGGTCAGATTTAGAGCTAGGTATATTATTAGGGTCAGGGTCTGGGAATGGTTTGGTTTAGGTTAAGGCTTAGGGTTAAGGCTTGTATTAGCGTTAGGGTTTGGTATGATTAGAGTAAGGTTAGGGTTAGGTTTAAGATTCAGGTTAGGTTAAGAGTAATGGATATGGCTATTGTTAGCCATAGGGTTAGTGTTAGGCCTAGGCTTAGCATTTGGTTTAGGATTATCTTTAGGGTAATGGATAGGGTTAGAGCTAAGGTTAAGGCTAGAATTAAGGTTAAGTTTATGGCTAGGGTTAGGTTTAGGCCAAAGGTTAGTGTCAGGGTTTGGTTTAGGGTACATATTAGGGTTTGAGCTAGGATTAGTTCTAGGGCAAGTGTTAGGGTTAAAGTCAGGGCTAGGGTTAGGGTTGGGGTTAGTGTTTTGTTTAGGTAAAGGGTTAGAGTTTGAGCTAGGTTTAGTACTAGGGCGAGGGTTAGGTTTAAAGTTAGGGCTAGGTTTAGGGCTAGGATAAGGGCTAGATTTGTGTGATATTTATGGATACCGTTAGGGTCATGAGTAATGTAAGAGCTCGAGTTATGGTTATGGCTCGTTTTAGGTTTAGGGTTATGGATAAGTCTAGTGTTAGGGTTAGATTTTGGGCTCGGATAAGATTTAAAGCTAGAGTTTGTGTGAGGGTAAGCGTCAGTGTTTGGGTTAGGGTTAGGGCCAGAATTAGGAATAGAGTTGGGTCTAGGGATAGGATTAGTCTTTATGTTAGGATAATGGTTATTGTTAGTGCTAGTTCACAGTTTTTTATTTAGGGCTAGGGCTAGGGCTAGATTTATGACTCTATTTAGGATTAGGTTTGGTCTGGTTCTAGTGTTATTGTTAGGTCTAGGTATAGGTTTACTGGTAAGCATAGGTTAGGGTCCAGTTTAGGGTTAGTGTCAGGTTTAGATCTAGGGTTAGTGTTAGGGTCAGAATAAAGGTTAGAGTTTGGGTTAGGGCTAGAGCTAGAATGAGGCCTAGGGTTAGGACTAGAAATAGAGTTAGGGTTTGAGATAGTCTAGGGATTAGTGTTAGGACTAGGGTAGCATTAGGGTGAGGGTTTGGCTTAGGATAACAGATAGGTTTACAAGTAGGGTTAGGATTAGGGCTAGGGTTAGCACTAGTGTTAGGGTTAGGGTTAGTCTTATTGTTAAACCTAGGGTTCGGGCTCAAATTAGTATTAGGATATGTTTTACCATTAGGGCTACACTAATGAAAGAACTTGGTTTCAGATTAGGGTTATGGTTATGGTTAGGGTTAGGGTTAGGTTAGGGTTTAGTTCTTGATTTAGCATTAGGGCAATGTTTAGAGCTAGGGTTAGTGTTAAGTTCTGAGTCAGAGTCAGGGTCATTTCTAGGGTTAGGGTTAGGACCAAATTAGCGCTAGGTTTAGGGATAAGTGTAGGGTTAATTTTTGGTTTAGGTTAAAAGTAGGGTTAGTGTTATGGCTCGGTTTTGTTTTAGGGCTAAGGTAGGGTTAGGGCTAGTTTTCAAATTAGCATTGGTTTTAGGGATAGTGTTAGGGTGAGATTTAAACTTAAGGGTTGGTTTAGATCCAGGTTTAGATGTAGGCCAAAGGTTAGGGCTAAGGTTTGGGCTAGGGATAGGGCTAGGTTTGGGGTTGACATAAGGAATAGGTTTAGAACTAGGGATAGGGCTAGGGTGAGAGTCAGAGTTATTCTTAGGGATAGGGATAGGGTTAGGTTTAGTGTTAGGGCTAAATTAGGGCTAGGATTAGTGCTAGAGTTAGTTTTAGATTTAGGCCTAGGTTTAGGGCTAGGGTTAGGTTTAGCATTTGGGTTAGGGTAAGGTATGATGTTACAGATATGTTTAATGCTAGGACAAGGGATAAAATTAGGGTTTGGGCTAGGTTTAAAATTAGGGATAGAATTAAGTGTAGACTTAGAACTTGGATTAGGAGTAGGGATAGGGCTAATGTCAGGTCTAGGGTTAAGGTTAGGCTGTGGTTAGGGCTTAGGGCTATGGCTCAGTTTTGTTTTAGAACTAGGCTTAGGTTTAGGGCTAATTTTACGATTAGCGATAGTGTTAGGGCTAGTGGTAGGGTGAAGTTTAGGCTTAGATTTATTGTTATGGTTAGATCTAGGTTTAGGGCTATAGGTAGGGTTAGGACTAAGGTTAGGGCCAGTGTTAGGGTTATGGTAATGGATAGGGTTAGAAGTAGAAATAGAGCTAGGTGAGAGTTCAAGTTAGTCTTTGGTCTATGGTTAAGAATACGTTCAGGGTTAGGGCTAAATTAGGGCTAGGATTAGTGCTAGGTTTAGTGTTAGGGTTAGGCCTATGGTTAGGGTTAGTGTTCGTGTTGGAGTTAGGATTAGGTTTAGGGTTAGGGTAATGGATATGGTTTGGTCTAGGGTTCAGTTTATTTTTAGGGTAATGGACAGCCTTAGGGTTAGGGATAGTGTTAAGGTTAGGCCTAGGGATAGAATTCACTTAGGGTTATGGTTAGGGTAATGGATAGGTTAGAGCTATGGTTACGTCTAGGGTTATGGTTAAGTTGGGGCTATGGTTAGGATTGTTCCTAGGGTTAGAATATGGTTAGAGTTATGGTTAGGATAATAAATAAGATTAGAGCTGGGGTTAGGGCTAGGGTTAGGGTTAGGATTAGGGCCATGGTTTGGGTTAGGTCAAGGTTTAGTTTTGGGGTTAGGTTTAGGTTAAGTGTTAGGGCTATGTTAGGGCTTGGAATAGGGTTAAAGCTAGGGTTAAGGCTCAGATTAGGGCTAGGTTTGAGATTAGGTTAGGAATAAGGGATACGTTTTAGATTTAGCTTTAGGTGTATATCTAGTTTTTAGATTCAGTTTAGGTTTAGGCAGATGTTTAGAGATAGGTTTAGTGTTAGGGTCAGAGTCAGCATCAGTATTACTGATCAGGGTTAGGGATAGGACTTAAATTAGGGCTAGGATTAAGGCTAGGTGTAGGGTTAGGGTTTGTGTTAGGGTTAGCTTAAGAATTAGAGATAGGGCTAATGTCAGGTCAAACATTACCGTTAGGTTAGTGTTAGAGTTAGGGCTATGGCTCAGTTTTGTTTTAGAGCTAGGACTAGGGTTAGGGCTAGTTTTAGGATTAGCGATAGTGTTAGGGCTAGTTGTAGGATGAGGTTTAGGTTTAGGATTAGTGTTAGGGTTAGGTTTAGCGTATGTATTAGGGTTAGGGTTAGGGTTATGGTTACAGTAAGGATTTGGGTTAGGGTTAGCATTAGAGTTAGAATTAGGTTAGGGTTAGGTTTAGAATTAGGGTTAGGGTTTGTGTTAGAGTTAGATTTTGGGTAAGGATTAGGTTTAGGGATAGGGTTAGGGTTAGGGTTAAGTTTAGGTTTAGGTTTAGATTTATGGTTAGAATTAAAGTTAGGATAGGTTTACAGTCAGTGTTATGTTATGGTAATTGTTATGGTTAGGGTTAGAGTTTGTTTTAAGATTATGGTTAGTGTTAGGGTTAGCGTTAGAGTTACGTTACTCTTAGGGTTAGGGTTTGGGTAAGGGTTAAGTTTAGGTTTTGTGTTATGGAGTAGTATTAGGGTTAGGGTTTCTGTTAGGGTTAGGGTCTTGTTTAACATTACTGTTACCATTAGGATTAGAGTTAGATTTAGGGCTAGGTTAAGGGTTAGTTTTAGGTATAGGGTTTGCGTTAGTGTTAGATTTATGGTAGGGTTAGGGTTAGGGTTAGGGTTAGGGTTAGGGTTGGGTTTAGGTTTAGGGTTAGGGTTTGTTTTAGAGTTCGGGTTAGGGTTAGGGTTAGAGTTCGGGTTAGGGTTAGGGTTAGGGATAGGTTTAGGATTAGGATTAGCATTAGAGTTAGGTTTTGTGTTAGGGCTAGGGTTAGGGTTAACATTACTGTTAGTGTTAGGATTAGGGTTAGAGTTAGGGTTAGGTTAAATGGGTAGTTTTAGGTTTAGGTTTGGTGTATTGTTAGATTTAGTTTTATGTTTAGGGTGATGATTAGAGTTAGGGTCTTGTTAATGTTTATTGTTTGGGTTAAGGTTAGAGTTAGGGTTAGGGTTAGGGTTAGGGTTAGTGTTAGGGATAGGTTTAGGTATACTGTTAGTGTTAGTGTTACAGTTAGGGTTAGGGTTCGGTATAAGTTTAGGATTACCGTTAGGATTAGGGTTTAGGTTTGGTTTAGTTTTAGGGTTAGTGTTAGGGTTTGTCTTAGGGTTAGGTTTAGTGTTAGTGTTACGATTACACTTAGGATTAGGGTTAGGGTTAGGGTTAGGGTTATGGTTAGAGTTAGGGACAGTGTTAGTGTTAGGGTTCAGGTTAGGTTTAGGGTGATTGTTAGGCTTAGGGTTAGGGTTGTTGTCAGAGTTAATGTCAGTCTTGGTGTTATTGTTATTGTTAGGGTTAGGGATAGTGTTAGGGTTAGGTTTTGTGTTACTGTTCTTGTTATGATTAGGGTTAGAGTTAAAATAGGGTTAGCATTAACATTAGTGTTAGGATTAGGTTTAGGTTTAGGGTTCATTTTAGGGTTAGTGTGAGGGTTTTTTCTAAGGTTAGGTTTAGTGTTAATGTTATGGTTATGATTATGGTTAGGGTTAGGTTTAGAGTTAGGTTTAGGGTTAGGGTCAGTGTTATATTTTGGGTTAGTTTAGGGTAGGGTTAACAGTAGGTTCAGGTTTACAGTTAGTGTTAAGTTAACAGTTAGGGTTTAGTGTTAGGGTTAGGTTTAGGGTTACTGTTAATGTTAGGATTAGTGTTGGGGTTAATGTTAGATTAAGTGTTAGGGTTAGGATTAGGTTTGTGGTTAGGATGTGTTTAGGGTTAGGGTTAAGCTTAGGGTTAGGTTTGGGTTAGTGTTAGGGTTAAGTTTAGGTTTGGTGTTAGGGTTAGGATATGGCTCAGTGTTAGGATTATGGTTTGGATTAATGTTAGGATTGGTGGCACTGTTAGTGTTTTGGTTAGTGTTAGGTTTAGGGTTAAGGATAAGCTTAGTGTTAGGGTAAGGGTTAGAATTAAGGTTACTGTAACGGTTAGTGTTAGGGTTAAGATTAGGGTTAGTATTAAAATTAGGGTTAGGGTTCGTTTTAAGGTTAGTTTTAGGGTTAGTTTTAAGGTTGAGGTTAGGTTTAAGGTTAAGCTTGGGGTTTGGGTTAGGGTTACTATGGTTAGGGTAAGTATTAGAGTTAGGGATGGGGTTAGGGTTAGTGTGAGGGTAAGTGTTTATGTTAGCTTTAGGGTAAAAATTGTGTTAGTGTTAAGGACAGGTTAGTGTTCGGATTATGGATAGGATTTGGGTTGGAGTTAGCATTAGATTTAGGCTTAGGTTTAGTGTTAGGGTTCTGATTAGGGTGAGGGTTAGGGTTACTGTTAGATTTATGGTTATGGTAAGGGTTAGGGTAAGTGTTAGGTTAGAGTTAGACTTACAGTTAGAATTATTGTTAGTATGAGGGTTAGGGTTAGTGTAAGTGTTAGGGTTAGGTTTAGGATTAGCATTAATGTTGGGGTTAGGGTTAGGGTTTGTATTATATTTAGGATTAGGTTTAGGTTTAGGGGTAGAATTAGTGTTAGGTTTAGGATTAGGGTTAGGGTTAGTGTAAGTGTTAGGGTTAGAATTAGGTTTAGATTTAGTGTTAGTTTTAGGGTTAGGGTTTTTGTTAAGGTTAGGGTTATGTTTAGGGTTATGGTTAGGATTAGGGTTAGAGTTAGCCATAGGATTAGGGTTGTTGTTAAAGTTAGGGTATGGTGAATTTTAGGGTTAGGATTAGTGTTAGGTTTAGAGTTAGTGTTAGGGTTAGGGTTGGTCTCAGGGTTTGTATTATGGTTAGGATTAGGTTTAGGTTTAGGGTTAAGGATAGGATTAGTGTTAGAGATCAGGGTCGATTTAGGGATAGGGTTATTGTTAGGGTTAATGTTAGGGTTCCGTTCAGTGTTAGTTTAGCGTTAGGGTTAGGTTTATGGTTATGGGTAGGGTTAGTTTTAGGGTTAGAATTAGGGTTAGGTTTAGTGTTAGGATTAGGATGAAGGTTAGGGTTATGGTTAGTGTTAGGTTTAGGTTAGGGTTATGGTTAGTATTAAGTCTAGGGTTAGAATAAGGATTAGGGTTAGGGTTAGGGTTAGGGTTAGTTTTAGGTTTAGTATTAGTGTTAGGGTTAGGTTTAAGGTTTGGTTTATTGTTAGGGTTACTTTCAGTGTCAGGTTATGGGTTAGTGTAAGGGATAGAGTTAGGGTTATGGTTAGTGTTACAATTATTGATAGAGTTAGGGTTAGGATTGGTTATATGATTATGAATAGAGTAAGACTTAGGTTTAAAGTTAGTGATAGGGTTACGGTTAGGGTTAGTGAAAAAATTAGGGATAGATTTAGGGTTAGGGTTAGTGTTAGGGTTAGGGATAGGGATACTTTGTGTAGTGTTAGGGTTAGGGTTAAGTTTAGCATTTGCGTTAGTGTTAGGTTTCGGGTTAGCGTTAGGTTTCGGGTTAGTGTTAGGTTTATGGTTACAGTTCGGGTTTGGTTTAGTGTTAGTTTTAGGATGAGTTTAGGCTTATGGTAAGGGTTAAGGTTAGTGTTACGTTTAGGATAGGGCTAGGAGTAGTGTTAGGGTTAGGATTAAGGTTAGGTTAGATTTAGGGTTAGTGTTATTTTAGGATTAGGCTTAGGTTTATGGTCAGTTTTAGGGTTATGTTTTGGGTTAGGGTTAGGTTTAGGGTTAGGCATCATGTTAGGGTTAGTGTTAGGTTTAGAGTTAGGTTTATGGTTAAGGTTAAAATTAGTGTTATGGTTAGTGTTAGATTTAAGTTAGGTTCAAGATTATAAATAAGGTTAGGTTTAGGGTTAGGATTAGGGTTAGTGTCAGGGATAGATTAGAGTTAGGGTTAGGGTTAGGTTCGGTTTAGGGTTAGGTTTAGGATTATTTTTAGGATTAGTAATAGGTTTATGGTTTTGGTTAGCATTAGGTTTAGCATCAGTTTTAGGGTTAGGGTTAGGGTTAGTGGTAGGGTTAGTTTAGGGTTAGGTTTAATGTTAGGGTTAGGGTTAGGATTAGGTTAGTGTTACGGTTAGGTTTATAGATAGGGTCCATGTTAAGATTAGGGTTAGTTTTAGAATTAGTGTTAGGGTTACAGTTAGGCATAGGGTTAGGTTTAGGGTTAGTTTAGGGTTTGGATTTGGTTTAGGGTTAGGTTTAGTGGTAGGGTTAGAGTAGGGTTAGGGTTAGGGTTAGTGTTAGGTTTAGGATTATGTTTTGGTTTACTGTTAGGGTTAAAGTAATGGTTAGTATTAGTTTAGGTTTTCGGTTAGGCTTGGGGTTAGGTTTGGGTTAGTGATACCTTTAGGTTTAAGGTTAAGTTTAGGTTTGGGTTAGGTTTAGGGTTTGGGTCATTGTTAGGGTTAGGGTTTGGGTTAATGTTAGAATTAGGGTCAGAGTTAGGGTTAGGGTTAGTTTTAGGGTTAGGGTTAGTGTTATGTTTAGGGTTAGGATTACGGATACTATTAGGATTAGGGTTAGGTTTGGTGTTAGGGTAGAGGTCAGGGTTAGGGTTAGTGTAAAAATTATGGTTAGGTTGTGGGTTGGGGTTGGGGTCAGTGTTAGGGTTAGGGTTAGTGTTAGGGTTATTGTTAGGTTTAACCTTAGAGATACGATTAGTGTTAAATTAGTGTTAGTGTTAGGGTTAGTGTTAGGGTTACGTTTAGGATTAGTGTTAGGTTTAGGGTCAGGTTTAGGACTAGGTTTAGTGTTAGAGGTGGGATAGGGTTAGGTTTAGTTTTAGTATTAGGGTTGGGGTAGTATTAGGATTAGTTTTATGATTATAATTAGAGTTATTGTTACTGTTAGGTTTAGGGTTAGGTTTAGTGTTAGAATTAGGCTTAGGATTTGGTTTAGTGTTAGGGTTAGGGTTAATGTTATGGTTATGGATATTGTAATGTTTAGTGTTAGGGTTAGGGTTAGGGATAAGTTTAGTGTTAATGTGAGGGTTTCGTTTAGTGTTAGGTTTACGTTTAGGATTCCGGTAAGGTTTAGGGTTAGGGATATTATGTTTAGGTTTAGGGTTATGGTTAGTGTTATGGATAGGGTTAGGTTTAGTGTTAGGGTTAGCTTTAGGGTTTGTCTTAGAGTTATAGTTAGGTTATGTTTAGGGTTATTGTTACAGGTAGGTTGAGGGTTTGCTTATGGTTTGAATACGTTAGAATTTGGTTAGTGTTAGGGTTAAGGTTAGTGTTAGGGTTAGGGTTAAGTGTAGAGTTAATTTTAGGGTAAGGGTTAGGGTTAGGGTTACTGTTAGTGTTCGTTTTAGGTTTAGGGTTAGGGTTAGGTTTTGTTTTGGGTTAGGGTTATGGTTAGGGTTCATGTTTGGTTTAGGATTAGAGTTAGAATTAGGGTTAGGTTTAGGGTTAGTGTAAGGGTTAGGTTTAGGTTTAGTTTTAGGGTTAGGGTTAGGGTCAGCATTAGTGTTTGGTTTAGGGTAATTGATAGGTTTAGGTTTAGGGTAAGTGTTAGTTTTAAATTTAGGTTTAAGGTTAGGGTTGGGTTAGGGTTAGAATTAGAGTTATTGTTAGGGTTAGGGTAAGCATTAGGTTTAGGTTTATGATTTGTGTTTTATTTCTGGTTAGGTTTATTGCAGGGTTAAATTTAGGATTATGGTTAGTGTTAGGGTAAGGCTTAGGTTTAGGATTGTGGTTAGGTTTATGTTTAGAATTAGGTTTAGGTTTATGGTAAGAGTTAATTTTAATGTTATGGTTAGGTATAGGGGCAGGGTAAGGTTTAGGATTAGGGTAAGGATTATGGTCACAGTTAGTGTTAGTGTTAGGTTTAGAGTTATGGTTAGGATTACTGTTAGGGTTAGGTTATGGTTATGGTTATGGTTACAGTTAGGATTAGGTTTTGGGTTAGTGTTAGCGTTAGTATTAGGTTTAGGATTAGGTTTAAGGTTAAGATTAGGCTTGATAACAGTTTTAGGGATGGAAATAGGGTTGAATTTAGGGTTAGGGATAGTGTCAGAGTTCTTGTTAACATTGGTGTTTGGTTTAGGGTTAGGGTTAGTCTTAGTGACAGGTTTTGGTATGGGGTTAGGGTTAGTGTTAGAGTTAGACTTAAGTTTAGTGTCAGGGTTTGTGTTAGGGTAAGGGTTAGGTTAAGTTTTAGGGCTATGGTTAGCCTTAGGTTTAGGTTAGGGTATGATTAGTGTTAGGGTTAGGGTTAGTGGTAGTGTTTTGGTTAGGGTAATAGTTAGGTTTAGGTCTGGTTTTAGGGTTAGGGTTAGATTTAGTGATAGGGTTAGGGTTAGATAAGGGTTAGGGTTAGGGTAAGGGTTACTGTTAGGGTTAGGGTTAGTGTTAGGGTTAGTGTTAATTTTGGGTTAGGGTAATAGAAAGGTTTAGGGTTAGGGTTAGGGTTAGTGTTAGGTTTAGTTTTAGAGTTATTGTTAGGGTTAGGGTTATTGTTAGTGTTAGGTTTAGGGTTTGTGTTATTATTAGGTTTAGGTTTAGGGTTAAAGTTAGAATTCAGGTTAGTGTTAGGGTAAGGGTTAGGGTTAGGATTACAGTTAGAGTTAGTGTTAGTGGTAAGGTTAGGTTTAGGGTTAGTATTAGGGTTAAGATTAGGGTTTGTGTTAGGGTTATATTTAGAGTTATGGTTCGGGTTACTGTTATGGATTAAGGTTAGTGTTAGGGTAACTTTGAGGGTTATGATTAGAATTATGGTTAGAGTTAGTGTTAGTGTTATGATTATGGTTATGGTTATGTTTAGTGTTAGTGTTAGTGTTAGGTTTAGGGTTAGAGTTAGTCTTAGTGACAGGCTTGGAGATTGGGTAAGGGTTATTTTTAGTGTTAAGGTTAAGGTTAATGTCAGGGTTCATTTTAGTATTAGGGTTAGTGTTACCGTAAAGTTTAGGTCTATGGTTAGTGTTAGGTTTAGTTTAGAGTTAGGGTTATGATAGGGTTAGTGTTAGGTATAAAGTAAAGTTTAGGGTTAGTGTTATTGTTTGGGTTATGTTAAGAGATAGGTTTAGGGCTAGTGTTAGGGTTAGGGTTAGTTTTACGTTTAGAGTTAGGGTTAGTGTTAGGGTTAGTTTTAGCATAAGGGTTAGGTTTAGGGTTAGGGGTAGTGTTAAGTTTAAGTTTTGGGGTTAGTGTTAGAGTCAGGGTGAGGTTTTGGTTTAGAGTTATGGTTAGGGTTACGTGTTATTGTTTGTGTTATGTAAATAGATAGGTTTAGATTTAGTTTAGTGTTAGGTTTATTGTTAGGATTTTGGTTAGAGTTAGGGTTAGATTTACGGTTAGGGTTTGGGTAAGGTTTAGGTCTATGGTTAGGATTAGGTTTAGATTAGGTTTAGGGTTATGATAGGGTTAGTGTTAGGTTAGTGTTAGGGTTAGTGTTCTCGTTAGTGTTTATGTTAGGGTAATAGTTAGGTTTAGGGTTAGTGTAGGATTGGGTTAGGTTTAGTGTTTTGTTTAGGGTTAGTGTTAGGGTTAGTGTTAGTTAAGAGTTAGGGTTACTGTAAGGGTTAGTGTTATGGCTAGGTTTAGTGTTAGTGTTTGGACTAGGGTGATAGATAGGTTTAAGATTAGGGTTAGGGGTACTGTTAAGTTAAGTGTTAGAGTTATTGTTATTGTTAGGGTTATATTTAGGGTTAGGATTATAATTTGTGTTATGATTAGGGTTAGGTTTATGGTTAGGGTTAAAGTTAGGATTAGGGTTAGTGTTAGGATAAGGGTTAGGGTTAGGGATGGTTTTGTGGTTACCTTTAGGGTTACGGTTAAATTTAGTGTTAGCGTTTGGGTTAGGTTTAGTGTTAGGGCAACATTGAGGGTTAGTGTTAGAATTATGGTTAGAGTTAGTGTTAGGGTTAAAGTTAGTTTCAGAGTTAGGGTTAGGATTTGTGTTAGGGTTACATTTTGGGTAATGGTTTGGGTTATGGTTACGGTTAGTATTATAGTTATGGTTAAGGTTATTGTTAGGGTTATTGTTAGGTTTAATTTTAGCATTAGGGTTAGGAAGAGGGAATGGGGTTTTGTTTCATTCTAGGGTAAGGTTTAGCGTTAGTTTTAGGGTTCATATTATCATTATGATTAGTATTAGTGTAAGGTTTGGGGTTACAATTTGGGTTTGGTTTAGGATAGGCTCAAGGTTAGGGTTAGTGTTAGTGTTAGGTTTTAGTAAGTGTCAGGGTTATCATTGTTGTTTGGGTTAATTTAATAGATAGGTTTAAGTTTAGTGTTAGGATTAGGTTTAGTGATAATGTTAGTTAGGGATAGGGTTAGGGTTATGTTTAGGGTTAGTGTTAGGTTTAGGGTTAGGTTTTGATTTAGAGTTAGAGTTAGGGTTAGTTTTAGGGTAAAGATTATGTTTAGTGTTAAGGTTAGTGTTAGGGTTAGTGTTAGGTTTAGGGTTAGGTTAAGGGTTCGTGTTCAGGTTAGGGTTAAATTGAGGGTTAAATTTTTGTTTAGGGTTAGGTTTAGTTTTAGTGTTACAATTAGGGTTAGTGTTAGGGATTGTGTTAGGGTTAGGCTATATTTTTTGTTAGGTTTAGAATTATGGTAAGGTTTTGTGTTAATGTTATGGTTAGTGTTAGGGTTAAGATTAGGGTTAGAGTTAAGATTAGGTTTAGGGTTACTTTTAGGATTATGGTTAGTGTTAGGGTTATTGTTAGGATTAAGGTTAGGGTTACGGTTAGTGTTAGTGTTAGGGTTATGGTTATGGTTAGTGTTAGTTTTAGGATGAGTGATGGTGTTAAAATTAGTGATAGGGTTAGGTTTGGGGTTTTCGTTGGTGTTAGGGTTACGTTTAGTGTTAGGTTTAGTGTTAGTTTTATGGTTATTGTTAGTTAAGGGTTAGGGTTAGGGTTAGGTTAGGGTTACTGTTTGTGTTTGGGTTACTGTTTGTGTTTGGGTTACAGTTTGGGTTTTTCTGGGTTAAGATTATGGTTAGGATTAGCATTAGGTTTAGGGTTTGGTTAGAGTTAGGTTAGGGTTAGGGTTCATTTTAAGGTTAGTGTAAGGGTTAGGTTTCAGATTAAAATTAGGATTAGTGTTAGTTTTAGGGTTAGGAATCGGGTTAGGTTAGGGTTGGGTTAGGGTTAGGTTTCATGTTATTGTTAGGGTAAGGGTTAGTTTAGGTTTACAGCTAGTGCTAGGGTTAGGGTTAGTGTTATTGTTCATGTTAGGGTTAGGGTTAGGGATAGTACTATTGTTTGGTTTAAGATTATAGTTAATATTAGGGTTAGTGTTAGGGTAAGGGTTAGGGTTAGTGTTATGTTTTGGGTTAGGGTTAGGTTGAGGGTTAGCTTTACAGTTTGGGTTAAGTTATTTTTAGGTTTTGAGTTGAGGATAATGTTATGATATGGTTAGTGTTAGGATTAGGGTTAGTGTTAGTGTTAGGGTTAGGGTTACTTTTAGTGTTAGGATTTGGTTTAGTGTTAATATTAGGGTTAGGGTTAGTGTTAGGGTTAGGGTTAAGGTTAGTGTTAATATTAGGGTTAGGTTAGTGTTATGGTGAGGTTTAGCGTTAGGTTTATGTAAGGTAAGGGTTAAGCTTAGGATTAGGGTTAGGGTTAGGGTTAAGGTTAGGTAAGGGTTAGGTTAGGGTTAGGGTTAGGGTTTTGATTAGGTTTTGGGTTAGGGTTAGAGTTAAGGTTATGTTATGATTTTTCTTAAGATTAGGGTTAGTGTTAAGGTTAGGTTTAGGGTTAGCATTAGGTTTAAGGTTAGGGGTTAGGTTTAGGGTTAGGATTAATTTTAAGGTTAGTGTTAGTGTTAGGGTTAGGGTTAGTTTTAGAGTTAGGGTTAGTGTTAGTTTTAGTGTTTGGATTAGGGTTAGATTTTGTTTTAGGGTTAGGTTAGGGTTAGTGTTAGAGTTAGGTTTAAGGTTAAGATTAGGTTTAGAGTTAATGTTTCTATTATGGTTTGGGTGAGGATTAGGATTAGTTTTTGGATTAGTGTTAGAGTTAGGTTAGGGTTATAATAAAAATTAGGGTAGAATTTGTGTTAGGGTTAGGGTTAGGGTTAGTTTGAGGTTTAGTGTTAGTATTAGGATTAGGCTTTGGTTTAGAATTTCTGTTAGGTTTATGGTTAGGGTAGTTTAAGGGTTAGGATTACAGTTTAAGTTAAAGTTAGAATAAGGGTTAGGGTTAGTTTTAGGGTTAGTCTTATGTGTAGGGTTTGTGTTTTTTCATAAGTGTTAGAGTTATGGTTAGTGTTAGGGTTATGTTAAGGTTAGGGTTAGTGTTAGGGTTAGTGTTAAGGTTATGGATAGGGTTATGTTTAGGTTTAGAGTTAGGGTGAGAGTCAGTGTTAGGGTTATTTTTAGGGTAAGGGTTATGTTTATGTTTAGGGTTAGGGTTAGGGTAGTTTTAAGTTTAGGGTTAGGTTAGGGTTCAGGTTAAGATTAGATAGAGTTTTGTTAGTGTTAGGGTTAGGGTTTGGGTGAGGTTTAGTGTTATTTTTAGTGTTTGGGGTAGTGTTAGGTTTAATATTACCGTTAGTGTTAAGGTTATGATTTGTGATAGGGTTAAGGTTTTGTTTAGATTATGTGTTAGTGTTAGGATTAGGGTTATGGTTATAGTTAGGATTATGTTTAGAGTTAGGTTTAGTGTTAGGTTTAGAATTAGATTTAGGGTACTAGTAGTTTTAGGGTTAGTGTTAAAATTATTGTTAGGGTTAGGGTTAGTGTTAGTGTTACATTTAATTTTACTGTTAGTGTTAGTTTTACGGTTAGGATAGGGGCAGTGTTAGTTATAGGGCTAGGTTTGTGGTTAGGGTTAGTGTTATGGTTAGGATTAGGTAAATTTTTAGGATTAGAGTAAGATTAGGTTTAGGTTAGGGTTAGGGTTAGGTTATGGTTAGGGTTAGGTTTCTGTTAGTGTTTTTATTATGGTTAGAGTTAGGGTTAGGATTACATTAGGGTTAGGGTTAGTGATTGTGTTAGGGTTACTGTTTGGGTTTTGTTTAGTGTTACAGTTATGATTAGAATTAGGGTTAGGTTTAGGGTTAGGGTTGGGTTAGGGTTAGGTTAGGCTTAGGGTTAGGGTTAATGTTAGTGTTAGGTTGAGGTTTAGGGTTAGGGTTAGGGTTAGGATTAGTGTTAGTGTTAGGGTGAGGTTAGAGTTAGGATTAGTGTTAGGGTCCAAGTTAGGGTTAGTGTTATGGTTTGTGTTAGATATATGTCTATATTTATGTTTAGGGTTAGATTTGTTGGTTGGGTTAAGTTAAGGTAGGGTTAGCATTATTGTTTGAAATAGGATTATAGTTAGGTTTAGGGTTAGTGTTAGGGTTAAGGTTACTGTTATGTTTACGTTAGTGTTAAAGTTAGGTTTAGGTTTAGGGTTAGGGTTAGGTTTAATGTTCAGGTTAGGTTTAGGTTTAGGGTTACATTTAGTGTTAGGGTAAGGGTTAGGGATATGATTAAAGTTAGGGTTAGGTTTAGTGTTAGAGTTAGGGTTAGGGTCAGGGTTATGGATGCAACTAGGTTTACGGATAGGGTTTTGATTAGGGTTAGTGTTAAGATTAGTGTTAGGGTTAGTGTTATGGTTTGGGTTAGGGTTAGGGTAAGATTTAGGGTTAGGGTTAGGGTTAGGATTATAGTGAGTGTTAGCATATGGTTAGGGTTAGATTTAGTGTTAGGGTTAGGGTTAGAGTTACAGTTATATTTAGGGTTAAGGTTTGGTTTAGGGTTAGCATTAGGTTTACTGTTTGGCTTATGATTAAGCTTAGGGCTAGGGTTACGGTTAGTGTTAGGCTTAGTGTTAGCTTCAGAATTAGGGTTAGGGTTATTGTTTGTGTTAGGGTTAGAGTTAGTGTTAGGGTAACTGTTAGGTTTAGAATTATAGTTAGGGTTAGTGTTAGAGTTAGGTTTCAGTTCTAGATTAGGCTTAGTGTTAGTATACTGTTAGGGTTAAGGTTAGTTTTAATCTTATTGTTAGGGTTAGGGTTTGTGTTAGGGTTAGGGTTATTGTTAGGGTTAAGGTTAGGTTTGAATATAGTTTTAGGGTTAGCTTTAGGGTTAGGGATAGTGTTCAGTTCAGGGTTAGTTTTAGGGTTAGTTTTAGTGTTAACATTAGGGTTATGTTGATGTTAGGGTTAGCCGAGGGTCTTTTTCAGGTTAGTGTTAGGCTTAGCATTAGGGTTTGGTTTCGTCTTAGTGTTAGGGCTACCCTTAAAGTTCGTGTTTTTGTTAGAGTTAAATTTAGGGTTAGAGTTAGTGTTAGGGTTAAAGTTAGTGTTAGAGTTAGGTTCATCCCTAGGTTTACTGTTACGGTTAGTGTTAGGGTTAGATTTAGAGTTGGGTTATTGTCAGGGTTAAGGTTCATATTAGGGTTAGGGTTATTCTTTGGGTTAGGATAACTGTTAGGGTTAGGGTTACGGTTATGGTTACAGTTACTTTAAGCCTTAGGGTTAGAAATAGGTTAGCGTTAGGGTTAGGGTTAGGATTAGGTTAGTGTTTTGGTTACATTTATGGTTAGGGTTCATGTTATGGTTAGGGTTAGTGTTAGGGTTAGGGTTAGTATTAGGGTTAGGTTTTGTTTGGGGTTAGTGTTAGGGTTAGGGTTATGTTTATTGTTAGGGTTAGTTAGGTTTTGGGTTAGGGTTTGGGTTAGGATTAGATTTACTGTCATGGTTAGTTAGGTTTACTGTTAGGGTTAGGGTTAAGGTTTGTGTTAGGGTTAGGGTAATGCTTAGGGTTAGGGTAACTGTTAGTGTTAGGCATATGGTTATGCTTAGAATTAGTGTTAGTGTTAGGGTTAGTGTTAGGATTGGGTTAGTGTTAGGGTTAGGGTTAGGATTAGGTTACTGTTAGGGTTACGTTTATGGTTAGGGTTCATGTTATGGCTCGGGTTAATGTTAGGATTAGGGTTAGGGTAATGTTTGGTTTTGAGTTAAGGTTAGGTTTAGGTTTATGGTTATTGTAAGTGTTAGTTAGGTTTAGGTTTATGGTTAGGGATAAGTTTCGTGTTAGGGTTAGGGTTATGCTTAGTGTTAGGGTAAGTGTTAAGGTTAGGGTTATGGTTATGGATAGAGTTAGTGTAAGTGTTAGGGTTTGGATTAGGTTAGTGTTAGGTTTAGGGTTAGGATTAGGTTAGTGTTTTGGTTACATTTATGGTTAGGGTTCATGTTATGCTTAGGGTTAGTGTTAGGGAGAGTGTTAGGGTTAGGATTAGTATTAGGGTTAGGTTTTGTTTGGGGTTAGTGTTAGGGTTAGGGTTATGTTTATTGTTAGGGTTAGTTAGGTTTGGGGTTAGGTTTAGGATTAGATTTATTGTCATGGTTAGTTAGGTTAACTGTTAGGGTTAGGGTTAAGGTTTGTGTTAGGGTTAGGGTTATGCTTAGGGTTAGGGTAACTGTTAGGGTTAGGCATATGGTTATGCTTAGAATTAGTGTTAGTGTTAGTGTTAGGACTGGGTTAGTGTTAGGGTTAGGATTAGGATTAGGTTACTGTTAGGGTTACGTTTATGGTTAGGGTTCATGTTATGGCTCGGGTTAGTGTTAGGGTTAGGGTTAGGGTAATGTTTGGTTTTGAGTTAAGGTTAGGTTTAGGTTTAGGGTTAGGGATAAAGTTCGTGTTAGGGTTAGGGTTATGCTTTGTGTTAGGGTAAGTGTTAAGGTTAGGGTTATGGTTATGGATAAAGTTAGTGTAAGTGTTAGTGTTTTGATTAGTTTAGTGTTAGGTTTAGGGTTAGGATTAGGTTAGTTTTAGGGTTACATTTATGGTTAGGGTTCAAGTTATGGTTAGGGTTAGTGTTAGAGTGAGTGTTTGGGTTAGGGTTAGGGTTATTGTTAGGGTTAGGTTTAGGGTTAGTGTAACAGTTAGGGTTACAGTTAGGATTAGAGTTAGGGTGAGTGTTAGTGTTAGGGATAGGGTTAGATTTAGGATTGGGGTTAGGGTTCAAGTTAGGGTCATGTTTAGGATTACTGTTGGGATTAGTGTTAGTGTTTAGGTGAGTGTTAGTGTTAGTGTTAGTACTAGGGTTAGAATTAGGGTTAGCTAAGGCTTAGGGATAGGTTTTGTGTTAGGGTTAGGTTTAGGATTAGTGTTAGTGTTAGGGTTAGGTTTCGGTTAAGGTTAGCTTAGGGTTAATGTTATGGTTATGGTTAGGGATAATGTTAAGTTTAGGGATAGGTTTAGGGTTAGGGTTAGTGTTACGGTGAGGTTTAGCGTTAGAGTTAAGGTTAGGGTTAGAATTAGGTTTAGGGTTAGTGTGTGGGTTAGGTTAATGGTTAGTTTTTGGGTTAGAGTTAGGGTTAGTTTTATAGTTAGTGTTAGGTTTAGGGTTACATTTAGGATTAGGGTTAGTGTTTGTGTTTGTGTTAGACTTAGGGTTAGGGTTAGGATTAGGGTTATGGTTAAGGTTGGGGTTAGTGTTAGGTTTAGGGTTAGGGTTAGGGTTAGGTTTAGGGTTATGGTTTGCCTTAAGGTTAGTGATAGCATTAGTGTTGGGGTTAAAGTTAGTGTTATGGTTAGTGTTAGGGTTAGGTTTAGGGTTAGGGTTAAATTTAGGGTTAGCTTTTGGGAAAGGTTAGGGTTATGTTTAGGTTAGGATTCAGGTTATGGTTTGGGTTTGGTTTTGTGTAAATGTTAGGGTTAAGTTTAAAGTTAGGGTTACAATTAGGGTTAGGGTTTGGGATATGGTTATGGTTAGTTTTAGGTTCAGTGTTAGAGTTAGGGTTAGAATTAAGTTTAGTGTTAGGGTAGGTTTAGGTTTAGGGTTAGTGTGAGGGTTAGAGTTAGTGTTAGGGTCCTTATTAGGGTTAGGGTTAGGGTTAGGTTTCATTTTAGGGTTAGGGTTAGGGTTAGGCTTTTTGTTATGGTTAAGGATAATTTTAGGGTTAGGTTTAGTTTTGGGGACAGGATTAGGTTTAGTGTGATGGTTAGGGTTAGGGTTAGAGTTAGGATTACTATTTGTTTTAGTGTTAGAGTTAGGTTTAGGGTTAGTGTTAGAGTTAGGTTTAGGGTTATGTTGGGGTTTAATGTTAGAGTTGGGCTTAGGTTTAGGATTAGGGGAAGTGTTATTCTTAACGTTATGCTTAGGTTTAGGTTTAGTGTTAGATTTACGATTAGAGTTAGTGTTAGTGTTAGGGTTGAAGTTAGGCTCAGGGTTAGGGATACAGTTTGGTTAGGGTTAGGGTCAGTGTTAAATTTAGGGTTGGGATTAGTGTTAGGGTTAGGGTTGGTATTTGGGTTAGTGTTAGGGTTATGGTTAGCATTAGTGGTATTGTTAGGGTTAGGGTTTCTGTTAGGGTTTAATTAGCGTTAGGGTTGTGGTTAGAATTAGGGATAGGTTTAAGTTTAGGGTTATGGTTAGTGTTAGGTTTAGAATTAGGGTTATGGTTAGTGATAGGATTAGGATTAAGGTTAGGTTTAGGGTTAGTGTTAGTGTTAGGGTTACTGTTAGAATTGGGGTTAGGATTTATTTTAGGGTTGGGTTTAGGGTTAGTTTTACGGTTAGCATTAGTGTTAGGGTTAGGGTTTTTGATAGGTTTAGGGTTGGGATTAGGTTTAGGATTAGGGTTGGGGTAATGGTGAGTGTTAGTGTTAGTGTTAGGGTTAGGGTTAGCATTATTGTTAGGGTTAGGGTTAGGCTTAGGGTTAGTGTCAGGTTTAGGATTAGGGTTTGTGTTAGCATTAAGGTTAGGGTTAGGGTTTGTGTTAGGGTTAGATTAAGGATTAGGGTTAAGGTTAGAGTTAGTGTTATGATTAATTTTAGGGTTAGCATTAATGTTAGTTTTAGGGTTAGGGTTAGTGTTAGGTTTAGTGATATGGTTAGCTAAGGGTGGGTTAGGGTTAGGTTAGGGTTAGGGTTAGGTGTTTGTGTTAGGGTTAGGATTAGGTTTAGTGTTTCTGTTATGGTTAAAATTAGGGTTAGAGTTATGCTTAGGATCAGGATTAGGTTTAGTGTTTGGGTAATTGTTAGGGTTAGAGTTAGGATTTGTGTTAGTGTTAGGGTTAGGGATAATTTTTGTATTAGGGTAAGGGTAAGTGTTAGCTTTAGGATTAGGTTTAGGCATAATTTTATGGTTAGGATTACAGTTTGTGTTAGGGTAAGGTTTAGGCTTAGGCTTAAGCTTAGGGTATCGTTTAGGATTAGAATTAGGTTTAGGGTTAGGTTTACATGTAAGATTAGGGTTAGTTTTAGTGTTAGGTTTTGGGTAAGTGTTTTGTTAGGGTGAGATTTAGAGTTAATTTTAGGACTAGCATTAGAGTTAGGATTTGTGTTAGGTTTAGGGTTAGGTTAAGGTAAATGTTAGGTAAGGGTTAGGTTTAGGGTTACAATTAGTGTTAAAGTTAGTGTTAACATTAGAATTAGTGTTAAGGTTGGTTTTAGAGTTAGGGTAGGGTTAGGCTTAGGCTTAGTTTTAGGGTTGTGGTTAGGGTTAGGTTTAGGATTAGGGTTATTGTCAGGGTTAGTGTTAGGGTTTGGGTTAGGGTTCCGGTCAGGGTTAGTGTTAATGTAAGTGTTAGGGTTAGGTTTAAAATTTGTGTTGTGGTTAGGGTTAAGCTTTGGGTTAGTGTTAGTGTTAGTGTTAGTGTTTGGGTTAGGTTTAGGGTTAGGGTTAGGGTCAGGGTTAGGGTTATGCTTTGGGTTATATTTAGAGTAAGTGTTAGGGTTAGGGTTAGGATTGGGGTTAGGCTTAGGTTTATGTTTGTGGATAGGTTAGGGTTATGGTTAGGGTTATGTTTTGTGTTAGGGTTAGATATAGCTTAAGGACAAGGGTTAGTGTTAGGGTTAGTGTTAGGTTTATTTTTGTGGTTAGGTTACAGTTATGGTTAGGGTTATGGTTTGTGTTAGGTTTAGATTTAGTCTAAGGACTATGGTTAGTAATAGTGTTAGTGTAAGTGTTGGGGTTAAGTTTAGTTTTAGGTTTAGGGTTATGGTTAAAGTGAAAGCTATAGCATTACTATTAGTGTTAAGTTTGGGTTAGTGTTATAGTTAGAATTAGGGTTTATATAAAGATTAGGGTAAGGGTTAGGGTTAGATTTCAGTTACTTTTAGGGTTATGGTTTGGGTTACTGTTAGGGTTAGGGTTTGTTTTAGGGTTAGGTTTAGAGTTAGCATTACTGTTACCATTGGAATTAGGGTTAGAGTTAGGGTAAAGGTAAGGTTTAGTTTTAGTTTTAGAGTTAGGGTTAATGTTAGGTTTAGGGTTAGGATTAGGGTAAGAGTTAGAATTAGTTGTAGGGTTAGTTTTAGGGTTAGGTTTAGTGTTAGTGTTACCGTTAAGGTTAGAATTAGGGATAGTGTTAGGGATAGGTTTTGTTTTAGGGTTATGGTTATGATTAGGGTTAAGGATAGTATTAGTGTTAGGGTAGGGTTATTGTTAGGGTTAGGTTTATTGTTAGTACTAGGGTTAAAGTTAGTGTTAGTGTTACAGTTAGGGTTAGGTTAGGGTAAGTTTTAGTATTAGAGGTAGGGTTAGAGTTTTGGTTAGGGTTAGGGCCAGAGTTAGACTTAGAGTTAGGGTTAGTGTTAGTGGTAGGGATAGGTTTAGGGTTAGGTTTATCCTTATGTTTAAGTGTGGGGTTAGTGTTACAGTTAAGGATAGGGTTAGGTTTTGTTTTACAATTAGGGTTAGTGTTAGGGTTATTGTTAGGGTTAGTTTTAGGGTTAGGATTAAGTTTAGGGTTACTGTTAGTGTAAGGTTTAGGGTTTGTGCTATGGTTTTTGTTAAAGTATGGGATAGGTTTAGGGTTAGGATTAGTGTTACAGTTAGGGTTAGGTTTAGGGTTATGATTAGGTTTAGAGTTGGGGTTAGGGTTAGGGTTAGGGATAGGGTTAGGTTTTGTGTTAGATTTAGGGTTAAGGTTACATTTAGGGTTAGGGATAGGTTTAGTGTTTAAATTAGGATGAGGGTTAGGGTTATGTGTTAGTGATATGTTTAGGTTAGGTTTGTATTAGGTGTAGGGTTAGGGTTTGGGTTAGGATTAATTTTTGGATTAGGGTTAGGGTTATTTTTTGATTAGGGTTAGGGTTAAGGTTAGTGTTAGGGTTTGGGTTAGTCTTAGGATTAGACATAGGGTTAGTGTTAGGGTTAGGGATAGGGTAAGTGTTAGTGTTAGGGTTAAGGATAGGGTTATCGTGAGGATTAGTGTTAAGGTTATTGTTTGGTATTGGTCATTGTTACAGTTAGTGTTAGAGTTTGTTAGGATTAGGGTTAGTGTTAGGGTTAGGGTTACAGTTGGGATGAGTGCTAGGGTTAGGCTTAGCCTTGGGTTTAGTGTTAGTGTTAGGGTTAGGGTTAGGTTTTTGTTTACTGTTAGGGTCAGGTTTAGGGTTTGTTTTAGTGTTAGAGTTAGGGTTAGTGTTAGGGTTAAATTTAGAATAAGGGTTAGTGTTATTGTTAGGGTTATGGTTAGGGTTAGGTTTAGGTTTAGGATTAGGATTAGTGTTAGGATTATGGTTAGGGATTTTGTCAGGGTTAGGTTTAGTGTTAGGGTTAGATTTACTGTTAGGTTTAGGTTTAGGGTTAGGGTTAGTGTAAGTGTTAGGTTTTGGGTTAAATTTAGGTGTAGTGTTAGAGTTAGGGTTAGGGTTAGCATTAGGATAAGTTTTAGGTTTATGGTTATTGTTAAAATTCCGTTTAAGTTTAGGTTTACATTTTGGTTAGTTTTAATTTTAGGGTTAGGGTTGGTGTTAGGTTTAGGTTTAGGGAAAGGGTTAGGTTAGTGATATTTTTATGGCTAGGGTTAGCTTCAGAGTTAGTGTTAGGGCTATGATTAGGGGTCATGTTACGATTTGGGTTAGGATTAGTTTTCTAGTTACAGTAGGGTTAGATTTAGTTTTAATGTTAGGGTTAATGAAAGGTTTAGGTTTAGTGTTAGGTTTAGGTTTGAAGATAGTGTTAGGGTTAGGGAAAGGTTTAGGGTTAATGTTAGTATTAGGTTTAGGGTTAGTATTAGGGTTAAGTTTAGGGTTAAGGTTTATGTTAGGTAAGGGTTAGGTTTAGGGTTAGAATTAGTGGTAGTGTTAGGGTTAGCATTAGCATTAGGGTTAGGGTTAGTTTCAGAGTTAGGGTAGGGTTAGGGTTAAGGTTAGTGTTAGGGTTAGGTTTTTTGTTAGGGTTAGGGTTAGGTTTAGGGTTCCAGATAAAATTCTGGTTAGTTTAATGTGTAGGGTTAGGATTAGGGTTAGTGTTAGAGTTATGATTAGGTTTAGGGTTATTGCTAGTTTTAGGGTTAGGTTTAGAATTAGAGTTAGGTTTTGTGTTATGGTTAGGGTTAGGGTTTTGTTTAGGGTTAGTGTTAGGCTTAGGGTTTGGGTTAGAATTAGGGTTAGGGTAAGAGTTAGGGTTAAGCATAGGGTTATGTTTAGAGTTAGGTTTAGGGTTAGGATTAGGATTAGTGTTAGTGTTAATATTAGGGTTAGGGTTACATTTACTTCGAGGTTAGGGTTATGGTTAGGATTATGGTTTATATTTCAGTTAGATTTAGGTTAAGGTTTTGGATTAGGGTTAGTGTTAGTTTTAGTTTTAGGGTTAAGATTATTTTTAAGTTTAGGTTTAGGTTTAGCATCAGGATTAGGAAAGATTTATGGTTAGTGCTAGGTTTCGGATAGTTTTATGGTTAGGGATAGGGTTTTTGTTAAGATTAGGATTAGTATTAGTGTTAGGGTTAAGTTTAGAGTTAGGTTACTGTTAGGGATAGTGTTTGTGTTATGGTTAGGTTTAAGGTTTGTGTTATGGTTATTGTTAGGGTTAGGATTTTAGTTAGGGTTAGGTTTAGCATTATTATTACCATTAGGATTCAGGTTAGAGTTATTGTTAAGGTAAGGGTTAGTTTTAGGTTTAGAGTTAGGGTTAGTGTTAGTTTTAGGATTATGATTATGGTGAGGGTTACAGTTCGGTTTAGGAATTATTTTATGATTAGGGTTAAAGTTTCTGTTAGTGTTAGTGTTAGTGTTAGAATTAAGGATAGTTTTAAGGTTAGGTTTTGTGTTAGGGTTATGCTTAGGTTTAGGGTTAGGTTTAGGGTTAGGGTTAGGGTTAAAATTAGGGTTCATGTTAGGGTTAGTGTTAGGGTTAGGATTAGTGATATTGTTAGGGTTAGGTTTTGGTTAGTACTAGGGTTACAGTTACTGTTAGTTTTAGGGATAGAGTTAGGTTAGAAGTAGTTTTATTGTTAGTGTTAGGGTTAGTATTTGTGTTAGGATTAGGTGTAGATGTAGAGTTAGGGTTAGTGTTAGTGTTAGGTTTAGGTTTAGGTTTAGGGTTAGGTTTAGGTTTCAGGTTAGTTTTAGTGTTAGGGATAGGGTTAGGTTTTATTTAAGAATTAGGGTTAGGGTTAGGTTTAGTGTTAGAGTTAGGGTTAGGGTTAGGGTTAGGGTTAGGTTTAGGGTAAGTGTTAGGTTTAAGGTTAGTGTTAGGTTTAGCATTAGTGTTATGGTTAGGGTTAGTGCTAGTGTGAGTGTTAGTGTTTGTGTTAGAATTAGGGTTAAGTACAGGATAAGGGTTAGGTTTCGGGTGTGTTTCAGGGTAAGGGTTAGAGTTAATGTGAGATTTAGGGTTAATGTTAGCATTTGGTTTAGGGTTAGGGTTTATGATAATTTTAGAGATAGGTTTAGGGTTAGGTTAGTGTTATATTGAGGGTTAGGGTTAGGGTTAGGGTTAGGGTTATGTTTAGGTTTAGGGTTGGGTTAGTGTTAGGGTTAAAGATAGGATTAGGTTTTGTTTTAGAATTAGGGTTAGGGTTAGTGTTAATTGTAGGGTTAGTGTTAGGTTTATCTTTACAGTTAGGGTTAGCTTTATGTTTAGGGTTAGTATTATCTTTAGTGTTAGGATTAGGTTGAAGGTTAGGGTTACAGTTAGCTTTATTGTTAGGTTAGGATTGTGGTTAGTGTTAAGTTTTGGGTTAGGGTAAATTATAGGTTTAGGATTAAGGTTAATGTTAGAGTTAGGGTTATGTTTAAGTTTAATGTTATTTTTAGGATTAGAATTAGGTTTAGGGTTAGTGTTAGGATTAGGATTATGGTTACGGTTAGAGTTAAGGTCAGGGTTACTGTTAGGGTTAGGGTTAGTGTTAGGTCTAGTGTTATGTTTAGAATTAGGATTATTGTTAGGTTTAGGGTTAGATTAAGAATTAGGGTTAAGTTTAGTGTTTGGGTTAGGGTAAGTTTAGGGTTAGGGTTAGGCTTAAGGTTTAGGCATAGTGTTAGGTTTAGTGTTAGAGTTAGGGTTAAGGTTAGTATTGGGGCTAGGAATAGGGTGAGGGTTAGTTTTAGGATTAGGATTAGTTATTGGGATTGGGATAGGGTTTGGTTACTCGTAGGGTTAGGGTTTGTGTTATGGTTATGGTTACAGTTAATTTTAGGGTTAGTTTTAGGTGTAGGGATAATATTATGGTTAGTGTTATGGTTACTGTTGGGGTTAATGTTACTGTTAGGTTAGGGTTAGGGTGATGGTTAGGGTTAGGGTTAGGTATAGTGTTAAGTTTACGGTTAGAGTTAGTGTTAGTCTTAGGTTTAGGGTTAGATTTTAGGGTTAGGTTTGGGTTAGTGTTAGGTTAATTTTATGGTTAGTGTTAGATTTATAGTTACGTTTAGGGTTAGTGAAAGTTTTAGGGTTAGTTTTACGGTTAGTGTTAGGTT